>NW_018397259.1:4161300-4165614 GCF_002168275.2 Theobroma umbraticum | reverse complement strand
ATTTTAGTCCCAATTTTTTTTCCCATTTTTTATACTTATAGTTTAACTCTGATTGTGTTCCCTTCCTCTCTATCTTACCTAACTTTCCCTTGCATAAGATTGGAGTCCCCATCTTAGAAAGTGAAAAAAAAAAAAGATTAGTTATTCATGTATTTGATGTCATGTTCAATGAATAAGGATGAGATGCCATCATAAGAGCTCAAAATAGAAAGAAATTTGGGTGGTAAAGATTCTAGTTGACTCTCCAAATAGTAAGAAGTTTGCGGGGAAAAATATTCTAGTTGATTCAATGTCTTCTTCATAATAATGATGTTGCTATAGTTTCTGTTTAAATCTTGATTGTATTTTCTCTCAAAAGATAGTTCAAAGTGTGGCTGGCGAAACAAATTCTTGTTCTATTAGTTTTGATCCACAGAAACACTTCTTCTTATCTGTTCTTCAAAATTTTTTCTACCATTTCTGTTCTAACATTGGCTTGTATATCTAACAGAGCATGTTGATTTGCAGGCTATATTTCCTCGGATATTTGGCCATGAAGCATCAGGGTCAGTTCTGCAACCTTTCTGGTTTTAATTGTTCTTTACAAGCCCTTGTTCATTTAAACTTGAAGCCCTTGCTCTCTCTGTTTGAACAAATATTGGAGACAATTAATTAAACCATGATAAAAAGATTTGTATATACTACTGCTTAATGTACCACATATAATGTGCCACAGCAATTGCAGAGTCAACTAGAACTCCACTAGAATTTCTGAGATTTTTAAAAATAAGGATATCCTTGCTGTATACGGCATTACTTTTTCTTTTTTTATGTTTATATTGACTTTCATATGCTCATTACACAGTTGAAAAAAGAAAGTGGGATTATAGTTTAGTGGTGTTTTGCAGGATTGTTGAGAGTGTGGGCAAGGGAGTGACTGAATTTGTGGAGGGGGACCATGTGCTTACAGTATTCACTGGAGAATGCAAGACATGCATTCACTGCACATCAGGTAAAAGTAACATGTGCCAAGTTCTGGGTTTGGAAAGAAAAGGTGTAATGCACAGCGATCAGAGGACACGCTTCTCGGTTAAAGGGGAACCTGTTTATCATTATTGTGCAGTTTCAAGTTTCAGTGAATATACAGTTGTGCACTCTGGATGTGCTGTCAAAGTCAGTCCACATGCACCTCTGGAGAAAATATGCCTACTCAGTTGTGGAGTAGCTGCAGGTAACAGAACTTTTAGTATGATATTGCAGAATTCAGGGTGCAGCTCTCTGTTTCTATCTTTCTGTTTAACGGATGAAGTAGCATGAATATATGTTGAAACCTTTACGAAGAGCTAATGCTTGAAAGAAATTACTAAAATCTTTGGGGTTCCATGGGTTTCCTACTTTCCTGAGCTAACTTATATATTCTTGAGCAATATAAGTTTGTCTCAATAGAATTAATTCTCAATTATAGTTGACTAGACTTGACAATCAAAGCTTTGGTTTTAGGTCTTGGTGCAGCTTGGAATGTTGCTGATATATCTAAAGGATCAACTGTGGTGATATTTGGTCTTGGAACTGTAGGCCTTGCTGTAAGTATAAGTAGAGTGCTTAATGACAAGCTCAGTGCTGTAATGATCTGTCAGCCATATTTGATCCATTTTGATAAATTATTACAAAGCTTCTATGATTAGGTTGCACAAGGTGCCAAACTTAGGGGAGCATCTCAAATAATTGGCGTTGAGACTAATCCTGAAAAGTACGAAAAAGGTAATATAAATATTGCACTCCAAGTTATGGGTTTTTGAGTTCTGTGCCGTTGAAAATTCTCTAAAATGATGTGTTGTTATGGTTGCAGCAAAGGCTTTTGGAGTAACAGAATTTTTGAACCCCAAGGATTGTAAAGAACCAATTCAGCAGGTATTCATTCAAGGAGCAATAAAAATTAGAAAATTCTTTTATAATATTGTTGAATATATATCCATATTATATAATGATATTCAAAAGGCTGTATGATCTCAATAGAAAGATAACATCATCACTGATTATGCCTCTTACATGACTTATGGTAGCTAGCGTAAGGTTGCTGCAGAAACAAGCATAGATATATACTTGTCCGTGTGCTCAACCATGCATGCACACACAAACAAAAAAAAGCAGTATTGAAATCTTAGACAATGCGATGGGAAACTAAAATTCAATTTTTTTTTTTCTAAAAAAATAATCCAGGTTATTAAGCGCATATCTGGTGGAGGGACAGATTACTCCTTTGAATGCATAGGTGATACTGGAACAGTAGCTACTGCATTGCAATCGTGCTGTGATGTAATTTCTCTTCATATTATCTGTTAACTCTTCTCTGTTTAAAGCAAACTGAAACTTTCAAAAAAAAAAAAAACAAGAAACTGAAACTTTCCAGTCCTCTGTTGTCTCATAGGGTTGGGGTTTGACAGTTACTCTTGGTGTACCAAAAATGAAGCCTGAAATAGCAGCTCACTATTCAGCATTCCTTTCGGGAAAAACATTGAAAGGATCTCTATTTGGAGGATGGAAACCTAAATCTGATCTTCCATCATTAGTAGAGAAGTACATGAACAAGGTAAGAATTGCAAGAGAACTTCCTGTGAATTGATGCATAGTTATTACAAATAGCATAGTTAGTAGTTTTTTCCTTTATTAGTTTATTTTTTGGACTGTGCTAACTTTTTGGGTTCTAAAGTACAAGACATCTCATCAGTAGTGAAATTTAGGGCATATATCCCGTCCCTGTATATAGAACACAGCTCTTACTATAATAGCCAGAAAGTTCCTTGATTTGCATAGTATAGCTTTATAGCTTGAATGAGTCCTAAAGCACTCAATTTTAACTTAAATGTGTGTTGCCTACGATCAGATGGTTTTAGAATATTGCACAAGGCAAAAAAAGACAAATGAAATGGTTAAATTATCATTAGCAAAGCCTGTAGAGCAATTACTGGTTTGGATTAAAAAGCAAATGAGAGATAGCAACATTATTACATTGTAGCATAAATAAATGAACGAATACTTTGGTGATTTCAGTTTTCGGTCTTGAACCTTTTTTAAGTTGAAAACAGCAGAGCAATTTCATGGTCTTCTTTCTTATATGGATAACCCTTTGAAAAGGAACCCCTTGCTCCAATCTCCATAACTTAATTTTATTTTACATGACCTTTATGGGGTAAATTCCATCCATGGTCTTCATTCTAGTTCCACTTTAGTCCCTAACTTCTGAATTATTCCATTTGGGTCCTTAACCTTTTAATGTGATTCCACTTTGGTCCTTACGTTATATTATTCCATTAATACCTGAGAAAAATGTCCACATAGAATGCCAAGGGAATGTCCACGTGGCGTATCACATAATTTAGAACATGAATGTGACATCAATTTTAACCAAACAATTTTATGAAATGATCAAAATGGAACCATTTTAGAAAGTTAAGGATCCAAATTAGAAAATTCAAAGGTTAGCAACTGATCAAGTGGAACTGGAATAAAAAGTTAGGAACCATAAGTGGATTTTACCATCTTTTAAGATTATTTCAGAGAATTGGTCCTTCAGAGAAAATATTGGCTACTTGCTATGAAATCAAAAGATTGTATTAGCAAAAAGTTCATCTATTATGCAACTTTCTAGTCCATCAGTGCTCAAGGTATGGCTTACTGTAATGTCTGTATGTCAACTATCATATAACCAGGATCTCATTGAATTGACAAAATGCATAGACAGAGAAAAGTCACATTAAATTGACAAAGATATGGCTTACTGTAATGTTTGTGTGTCTACTATCATCTAACCAAGATCTCATTAAATTGACAAACTGTATAGATTGAGAAAAGTCAAAGAAACTTGCAGAGAAATTTAGACTGAACTGTTCAAATGCATGCAGTCAATGCTTTGCACAAATGAATGTGCAACAATAATAATGCATGTCTACAGGCTACTTAATATATGATACTAAGGGAATTCTATTAGCAATGGAAGGAACACAAGTTAATGAAGTCTCCAATAAAATTTCTCATAAAAAGGGAAATTTAGTTGTGATGGTTGGTCATTTGGGTATCTCATCTAAGGTGATACTTTAAATGTCAATCTTGAAGCCCACTAATTCTTATAAATCTTCAGTGACATTCCACAAGCTTGCTAGGGCTAGGGATGTGTATTTATGTTTTGTAAGAGCAGAAAACATTATGTGTTGACTTGATAACTCATTTCCACAGGAAATCCAGATAGATGAGTTCATCACACATGATCTGCCATTTGAGGATATCAACAAAGCTTTCAGTCTCATGAGAGAAGGAAAGTGTCTGAGATGTGTTATT
>NW_018397259.1:4161069-4161290 GCF_002168275.2 Theobroma umbraticum | reverse complement strand
AGTAGTTTCCATATATGGGCCATGAATAAATATGGAAGCAAAATGATCTTCTGTGTTTGGTGCTGTTTGCCTTGGTGGGAGCTAGGAAGGTACACTTATAAAGAGAGAGAGAGAGAGAGAGATTGAAATTATTGCCACATCATCATTTTTTTGCCATGTCATTATTTTGGAATATTAATATTATCATCATATATTTAAATGCAAACATTTATCCTTATTGT
>NW_018397259.1:4159709-4160986 GCF_002168275.2 Theobroma umbraticum | reverse complement strand
AAATGCTCATTTTTCTAGCATTTAAATCTGTTTTTCTAAAACAGGAAAAGTGAATATTATATATAACACAAAATGTCAAAGAACAACTGGACAAAAGATATAGAAACTAGAGATTTTATTGGCATCGTTATAAATAATATTAATGTTTGAGTAAAATGTTAAAACGTAAAAAGGTTTTGAATGTTTCATTTTACTTTTTTATTTAAATAATAAAATGTTAATGGAGAAGAAACAAGTAGACAAGATCAAAGAGTTGGAGGGATGAAAGTAAAAAGAAATTAGCAAGACATGTTTAAAAAATTAAGAATTTCTTTATTTCAAACTTTTCTTATTATCAAAAATAGTGAATACTTTTTCTAATACATATTAAGTATTAAGTAATTAAAGAATGATTATTATGTTATATCCACTTGTAATTAATTAAATTATTAACTTTTATAAATGTCAATCTTGAAGCCCACTAATTCTTATAATTCTTATCCTATTAATTACTTTCCAACTGATGCAGTTGGAGATCTTATTAGCCCATGAAGAACTTCGCAGCTAAATCCTTAGCATTATTACCGGTGGCTATATTTGTAGTGTTTAATGCTAGATTTTAAACTTTAAGAAGGATAAAAATGAGTCTTGAGAGCAAAAGGAGAGGCTTAATTGGGTGCTTCAAGATAAGCCTTTTCTTCCCAGGGTTGTGCATCTGTAAAACATTAATTCCACAAGCTTGGTAGGGGTAAGAATGTTTATTTATGTTATATTACAGTAGAAAACATTATGTGTTGACTTCCCTTTATATAAGAGACAAGGGTAGTGTCTGAGATGTGTTTAGCTATCACTTGCAGCTTTAGAATTAGAATGACAATCGAAACAAAAAGAATAGTTTTGCAATTCATTATCTGATCAAGTTCTTGCAGTTCCAAAGAGAATCAAAGGATCGGCTTGACTTGGTGAACCAGGGAGCTGCAATTGCCCATACTCATTCCAAAAAGGTTCTTCCAGTTCCACCATATTAGTTGAATTCTATTACATTAAATAGGAAGGTTACCATCAGACCTGTATCAATATCTGGTCAACACAAAACGATTCCTACTCATCTTTTGAGTTTGCAAATATACCCTTTCTGGGAACCTATCGCCAGGCGAGACGATGTTCTCATACTCCAGTTAGTTTGTAACATACTTTCTATCTTTGCTTCAGCTTTACTCATAAAAGTTAAGCACACTTCTTTTTTCAAAGTTAACTTTGTATTTCATTCAAGAAAGACTGTACAAAAGCTGCTCAAG
>NW_018397259.1:4159614-4159699 GCF_002168275.2 Theobroma umbraticum | reverse complement strand
AAGAAGCAGAAGAATACAAAAACTGAAGCATATTCACGTACCCTATAATTACCTTCCCTTGATTATCATTAAAAACAGGGTTCTC
>NW_018397259.1:4142401-4159514 GCF_002168275.2 Theobroma umbraticum | reverse complement strand
AAATAAAATAATTTCAATATTATTGAGAAAATTTTTATCAATTGGTCCAATCTCTTGGTTTTATTTCTTAACCATTTGGCCTCTTATTACAGCGCTGCTAACATTTCTACAATGCCTTAGCTTCAAATGCAAAGAGAATGGGAGTGGGAAACAAAAGACAGAACTTCGTGGTTTGGGCTTAGGACAGTGGAAGTTTGTATTGACCAGGATTCAAGAAGAAGGTGTGGTTGGCATTGACGGACGATGCGAGCCATAGACAGGAATCATCGCTCCTGTACGAATGACTTCAACCCTGTCTGCTTTTCATCTTCATCTTCTAATTAATCGTTGCGTTTTGGGATCCTTTGGATTGAAATAGAGTCGAGGGCCACTGAGAATAAACTTTTGTTTGATACAGTCCCAAATCTAGAAGTTCTATCAAAATCTATACCATTCTTATCACTTGAAGAACTCAATAGCAGAAACGCCATAAAACTTTAAGAATAAAACTCACTCTTTCGATTGATTTCAATAAAGTTTAATACAGAGTACAGCGCAAGACATGATCAAACAAGCCATTAATTATTGAGACCCAACTTATTTTTCTGGTAGAAACCTTATACAGGCAGCTAAGCTGTCGTCTTAGATACAAACAAGCTACATTTATATTCACACTACACAAAGCTGCAAATGCGATAGAGAACAAACTCACCGCAATTGAGATTTTTTTATTGCTATTTTTATGATGTTTCGTTTTGCAATTGTCATCAGACGCAGCACCAATTGCAATGCCAAATCTTATTACCAAACCATAACCGTATCAGCATGCAAACGTGTGTATGTAAGCATGGAGTTTTGAATATCAAGCCGAGTTGTCTTGTCCATTTTGAATCCTCATATGGTCCAGATATGCTTTTCCACTGGGCTTACGAGAAAAGTAATCTTTGAAGTATTGCTCCAGCCCCACCTTTCTAAATAATGGAGGGCTATCTGGATTTATCAGACTAGGTGCAGGCCCAACGTCAGCCCCAGGTTTGGGATTGATGGAGAGGGTAATGGAGAATCTTTCCTTCTCTGCATTCGCAGAAACCTTGTGCTCAATGCTGTGATAAACCCCGTTGCTAAATATCTGTATCAACACAATTTTTTTAAGACAATTAAGATCAAAGAAAAAAAGGGTTCGAAAATGACACTTATAGCTAGGGATTCTTATTATTTAATCCACTTATACATATATATATATGTATGTATGTATTAGAATTTATAGAAGAGAGACAAACCTGCAAAATGTCTCCTACATTCACTACAAAGGCATCAGGGTTGATGTTGAGAGGAAACCAAAGTCCATCTTTCTTAATCTGAAGGCCATCTACTCCATTAACTTGGTGCAAGATGTTGATAAGGGTTATATCTGAGTGAGGAAAAAGGCCCATCACCAGTTCTGGTTTTGGACAAGGCGGATAATATGCCAATCTAACTGCTTGCATCCCATCATCAGAAAACTCCATCATCTCCTTTACATCAATTCCCAAAGCTTTTGCCATTGAACCAAGAAGTTTTGAGGCAATCTTTTGGAGTTCCGATAAGTAAGACTCCAAGGTGTTTCTGGATGAGATTATGTATTAAAAGGTCAATTTATGAGAAGAGAGTATAAACTCTATCATATTAAAAGAGGATTTTTTTTTATCAGATTCAATAAAAGAGAGACAGACAGAGAGAATTACCTTAGGGATGAAGGGAGCTCCGGGAAGAGATGAGGCTTGCGTCTGTGGACAGGGTTAGTAATTATATTCAAACTGTCAACCCAGTCCAGTTTTCCTCCTTCTCTGCTTCTGCATCCATACCCTTCCCACTCCCCTGGCATCATCTTGTATTTCATTTTTGCTTCCAGGGGAAGCCTATAAAATTCTTCCACCTTATGTTTCAGTTTGTCCAACAGTGAAGAGCTAACTCCATGGTTCACCAACTGCAAAACCACTAACTATGAATATATTTTTCTCACATACTCTGTTGTGCTATTTTTTAAAAAAAAAATTTCTTCTAAAATAAATTACTTGTAGCTCTATTACCCGTATTTGTATGTTGTAATTAACATATATTTCCATATGATTATATCGAAAATTAATCTTTTATATGTATTTAGTATAAACGAACTTCATATGGTAAACATGAAAAGGAAACTTAATTATGCACCTGGTCAAAAAATTCAAAAAAAAAAATCAAAGATCCTAACTCTTAAATGGAGTTTGGAAGTAATTAATTAGCTTTTCCTCTTTTTCATGCATGTTTACATTTGATTAGATAAGTTGCTAAAGGGTGAATTGAGAAGAACCTGGAAGATACCCCAGTCTTTGCAAGTTGAGTGCAATTTCTCGAGTTCGAGGTCTCTGTCATCATCTCCAGAAACCAAACGAGCCATGTCAATGGTTGGGATTGGTGGCGAAGGAGCAGTGAAAGAGAAGGACAGGGGTTCTTGATCTAAACGAACAAATTGTTGTGGGATAGTGATTGTTGGCCCTTTTGCGAGCTCTTGAACACTAACCATTGAAGGAGAGCTGCCGAAATCTTTTGGGTTTGATAATGCCATATTGCTAAATGCTGAAAGTGCCTCTACACATAGCCTATTGGGGAGTATTTATAGGTTAAAAAAAAAATTGGGATCAGCCAAGAAAATAAAGCTTTAATATGTTTTTATGATAAGAGAAATTTCAGATTTAGAAGAACGGGTAACAAGCAGATCGTACTAGCAAATTCAATACTAGGTACTAAAAGGGGTTGAGTTGACCAAACCCTAATTACATATTCTAATATTAGACAAAATTTCAATGCTACATCAAAGCAAATTCATATAATTCAGATGGTCCGTACCTACTGCACATGCATAATTATATATTAAGCAAAATTTTGAAGCATCCTATACTAATTATCACAGTAACCCAAGTTTTTTAATATCATTTGAGAAACCATCCAAGATTTGTTTATTCGATCTGTACATAAATGCATATTTATGGTCATAAATTCATATAAAACAGCATATATAATGCATTGAAAGTGACGAAGATATAAACATAAAATATTTTCTTATAATATTATTTATTTAAGTATAATTGATGAAAAAATCCATTACGTGTTACTTAAAGCATCCATATATATATATATATATATTATGCTACAGTTAAAAAACGTGCTTAAATTGTCAAAGTACATGCATTTTATTAGTCACAAAGTTGTTACATAAGATCTGAAATTGTCACGTTTTTTTTATGTATTGATCTGCCCACGACTTTAATTATTTTTCTATGTGAAGTTGTCATCAATGACGAAAAGTCTCCACAAAACAAATACATGTTGGCACTTACTAGAATCCAGTGGCTTAAGATAGGGTAGGCTGAAAAGAAAAGAATTTTAAGTTTTACTCTCATCTTTCATTGTCAATTAAACCTTGAATTGAAGCAATTGCTTGCTATTGGCAGTGCCGGTTGAACAACCAATGAAAGCGTGGTTGTGTAGAATAGAAGCTTCATCTTACTCATGGGAGTGGCCAGGAGATGAAGATTGTGACGTGGGTGAACTGACTCCCTATGCAAACAAAGAGAAAGCGTTGATAAGCTGTGGCTGAAGAGGTAAAGTGGATCATGCTACAAATTTGGTCAAAAGGCATGAAAGAAAAGAGCGTAGCAGGTAAAAGCAAATGGGGCAGACCGTCGGCTGCAACCAAAGGTGGGGCATGTGGTAATAAGTAATGGACCAGGTTGGAGGCTAGGCTTGGACAAGGATACAAGCAAAGGTCTTTGTTAATTGGGTTTTCTTCATTGGAGTTTTGTCACGAATTTCACGTTAAAAGAAATTAAAATAAATTTTAAAAATATAAATATATTTTTTTTATTATTTATTATGTCATTTAAATTAAAAATGTGAATTCAAAATAATTTGACTAACCTCTCATATCTTCTTTTAAAAATAAATAAACGGGCTAAAAAAATGAAATTTCTAAGAGGGAGATGAAGCCAACTCGATAATAGATGCAAATGTTGGTAAATATTGTTTCCAACAAGTATTCCACTTTCAGTTTAATTAAATAAATAATGTATATTCATTTGATTTAAGTAAAAAACTTTTCAATAAATTTTACAATTTGTGTCTAGAAACTCATTATTTACTTCTAAGTTTACCATTATACATTTATTGTAATCTTCACTATCTTTAAAAGATAATGTTAATAGATGTCCACGGATGCTAGTTAGAGAGATATTTATGAAGAAAAAATTGTAATTAATGTTTTATTCCTTTTAAATTTGGTAAAAATTATATTTTAATTAACTTAAGACTTTATCAATAAACACTAGTTAATCGGACTTTTTATAAAAGCAATATTTAATTATCATTTTGCCCCTGCAATATGCAAGATACCATAACTACTTCATTTATTACATGATACAAAACAATCCGGACTCAAATTTGTATAAGTTTATGCGAAGTTCATGTACTAGCTTAAATGTGCATTTTAGTACATCTATTTCAACTTTTAGCAATTTGATCCTTGTATTTTTAAATTTGTGACAAATCAAGAATAATAGATAATAGGCATAATATCTAAAAAAGTCCCTAAACTATTTAAAAAATTCAAATAAACTTTTATTTTTTTATTACCTTCAACCAAACTCTTATATTTTTATTTTGAGCCAAATGAGCTCTTATATTTTTATTACGTTCAATTAATCTCTTATACTTTTATTTTGAACCAAATAATTTCTTTTACTTTTATTTTGAATCAAATAGACTTTTATAATTAATGATTAACTTAATCAAAATATCACTTATCATTCTATGTCACGTAACGTTAACATTATAGCTTAACATGTCATAATTGATAAAGGCGTAACATACTGATATAACATAATGACATGACTATGTAAAATTTTTCACATTCTACATCAGTACCATGTAGGTTTAAAATGACAAATGATATCTTAATAAATTGTAATTAATTAATCGTTAATTATAAGAATTTATTTGATTGAAAATAAAAGTATAAAGCTTAATTGAATGTAGTAGAATAATAAAAACTTATTTGAATATTTTTAAATAATTTTAAATTTTTTTTTGAGTATTATGCCTAGATATTACAACTAAACAAAATCCGTCAACAATGTTAACATCGTAATGATAGGACATTGACATGTAATATTTTGTTGACATGGCAAATTAAGCCCTTTTTCCTTTCCTTCATGGCATTTGACACAACCTTGTCCTAGGCTGCAATCTACACGAGAACTTGATGGAGGTAATCCATCAAGCCCACGTAAACCTCATTATCTTTCATGATCATTTAATTTATCATTGGAACACTCAATGCTATCATAAGTCATACTTGACATCATTATCTTTTTACTTATGTACACAAAGCACTGCATTGTGCAACACATCTACAATTACCTACAATCGACATGTCAGTCTGTCATCCTGTGGCCATATTACTTACCCTAAGTATTCACATAAGGCACAACCTTGTGCTGTGACATGCACCATGTACTCATACATGGGGTAAATAGCTTGCCCATTATTTGCCAACACATGGCTACATCATTATATATTAGGCAATTGTATTATGTCCCATAACCCACATACATTGGTACATATAAGGCCACTCGGCCAATTACATTGCATGACTAATAACCAACTACCACCGGAATGACTTTTAAGTTCGGAAAATATTGTCAAATACCTTGGTCATTAAGCCTACCATAGTATGTACGTAAATCCCTTGCATGTCTATATCTAAGGTAACTTCAAATCTACAAAACAAAAGAGTTGAAAATGTGAGTACTATTACTCAGTGAGGGATATAGAGGGAAACAAAAAATAGCTCTAAAAGGTTTATAAACCATGCTCATTTTCTTGAAAATATGTTCGTTTTCTTGTACAAATCCATGATGCATTTAGGCTGTCACCCAATAAAACTTACTTATTTATCTTAAACTCACCCATTGGTGTCATTTATAAACTCTGACACCTTACTAAGCTCGCAACTTACATATGAATTTGAAATAATACGTTGTGGGACTATAAGAGTGTAAACGGGCAGATTGCCTAAAAGGCTTTGAATCTTACCTCATTTGTCTCAATACCTCAGTTTAACGTGTGGAATCTTATGCACAAGTTTCCATTTCAAGGCTATCTAAGCTTTTCTTAAACTTATCTTTTGCACTTATAACCTTTCCTGCCATTTACATTCCTTAATTGGTTTCCCAATTCTGTACATAGAACTTTAAAACATACTAAACATAGGCAACTTATACATCATTATTAATATCACATCGAAGTGCATACATAAACTTGATCATAATGCACATGGGGTGCTCCAACCCTTAATATCTCTTGTGGTATTCCTTCGCCCCACCAAGGCAATACATTTCGGGTACTCCGACCTTTTACCGCAGTGGTATTACTTTGCTCCACTGACGCCATGCAATTTGAGTACTCTGACCCTTAATATCTCTAGTGGTATTCCTTCGCCTTATCAAGGCAATACATTTCAAGTTCTCCGACCCTTTACTCCAATGGTATTGCTTTGCCCCACTAAAACCATTGCTATGCATCACAAAACATAACAAAAATATCACATTACATTCTCATTATACAACATAACATAATGCCTACATAGCATAGCACCTAGTCATAAATCATTATATATATCTACGTAACATGTAGCTCAACTATCATGCCCCTCAGTTTACATTTAGTCACAAACCATTCATAGGTCAACATATATTTATGAGCATAAACATTGCATCCATTCATAATCTACTCATATCTTAACCCATTTACTTAGGTATATAAATATTCACCCTAACTTAGGGTTCACATACTATCATAGAATTCATTTCACAACAGTTTGTTCCCATGTACTTTTTCAATAACATCATTACATGGCATTATATTTTTTAAATCTTATTTCATGCTTTTTCAAAACCATTTAGATGCAATATCCACTCACCTGGTGGTTACTTAAATCATAGCTAAGCTAGGACAGTTGATCAATCCTTTTACTATAAGACTTGGTGCTCCAAATGCGATTTAGCATTATACCAATGCATAAAAATTATTAACATGCTTAATTTTTCATCACTTTTTAACTAGATTTCTGCTTAGGATGCTACAAATAATTCCTACCATGATTTCATTTTTACTTAATTGAAATTGAGCTAAATCAAGTAAACTCGTCTTTAATCAAGTCATTTCTAGCTTAATTGCCCTTAGAAAACCTTATTTGACTGAATTCATTTTGATCTTTGAATTGAATACTCATAAGAGCTTTAAATAAAATTCCTCAAGCTTCTTAGCATTTATAAACATGTATTTGTAAATTTCCAGCACACTAGCTAAGCATTTAATTCTTTTTCCATACCTTAAATAATAACCTCAAGTATCTTACTCATCCAAAAATCAAATCTTTACTTTAATAGTTAGCTTAAAGCCATCAAAACCTCCAAAACTTTTAAGCTTAAGGAGAAAATAGTTGCTGGAACAATAACAAATCCAGCATTAAAGCAGATCAATCTTAAACTCAAGTACCAAGGAAGCTTAATCTCACCTTGGTTACTGATTTCCAAGCTTCAAATCATCAATTTGGAAGCTTAAAATCCATGAGGAGCAACATGCATTCAGTTGGAAGAAACAAAACCTCAAAACTAACTTTAAAAAAATGACATGGGTGGAATAACCAATGTTATTGGGTGAAAAACCAATATTGCTTTGAAACCCAAGGTTTTAGCCCCCTGTTTCCCCTTTATTTTTCTTATGTTTTACTCAAGGGTGGATATATCGGGCTAATTGCTCATTAGTCCCTACCTTTTCACTTCTTTTTAATTTGGTCCTCCAAATTTTTTCATTTTTTTTCAATTTGGTTTTTAAAATTTTTCATTTTTAATGTGGTCTCCCAAACTTTTAATTTTTGTCCATTTAGTCCCTCAATATTTTCTTCCTTTTCAATTTAGTCTTCCAATATTTTTTTCTTTTCAATTTAGTCTTTTCCAAAGTTTGTCCATGATGTACACCATAACTCAAAAATA
The DNA here is from genome assembly GCF_002168275.2 of Theobroma umbraticum. Lineage (NCBI taxonomy): Eukaryota > Viridiplantae > Streptophyta > Magnoliopsida > Malvales > Malvaceae > Theobroma > Theobroma umbraticum. Next base: position 4,151,463 of record NW_018397259.1, on the reverse strand, counting down.
TTACTTATTATCTTTGGAAACTTAGAATCACAAACCAAGCATATTGAGTCTTAACCTTTAGAAGCTACAGCTCAAGGATATTGAATATTATCCTTGGAAACTAATGATCACAACACAAGGATATCAAGTGTAAACTTTGGAAACATAAATTCAAGAATTCTACCTTTTATCCTTGGAAGCTTAAAATCATAATTCCAAGGATTCTGCTTATTATTCTTGAAAACTTAACATTATAAACTCAAGGATTTCTAGTATTATTCTTGGAACTCAGACTTACAACTCAAATGCCAAGAACATTTCTGTTTTATCTAACATCATTTAATCATCAAACATACTTTTAAACTCATCAAAATACATATCTAAGCATAATTAATTCCTTCTCAATCCTTTGAACATTTAATTTCAATCAAGCTAAATCCCACTACTGGCTATTTCTCTTTATAATGCATGCACACTCTTATCATGCATATATTCATACATTCATTTTTTATTCATGTTCAATATGCGCAAGTAATACTAATTTTGATCAAGCTCAAGTGTGCACATGTTTGCATTTCACATCTCATGTTCTAATGCATAAGCATACATATTTATATGGCACCCATATTCTTCATTTGGCTAATAATTTTGTATATGGCACTATAACATAACACAAATATGACATAAAATTGAACAAATTTGAATTTAAAGTAATCACGTTTTAATCATATAAACACAATTAAAATAAAAATAATTAAATATATTATCATTTATTTATTTAAATCATGATCTAATTATAACTCGTTTAAATCTCTAAATAAAGGCGTTCTTTCATTTAAAAGCCGTAAGTATCAGAAAGTTGCTCTCTCTCTCTCTCTCTCTCCTTATTTGTAAGTTTTTATTCTTTGAAATATGCTATCTTTCTTTTATCACAAGAAAGAAAGAAAGAAAGAAAAAGGCAATAAAAAAAACCCGGTTTAAACAAAGTCTGTGCGGTCCGGCTTATGAAACCTCTGCCTTTTGGCTTCATTCCACACTTAACGAATCTGAGAACTCTCTGTTTCTCTTCTCATTTTTCTCTTAGCTAGGGTTTTGCTATCTGGAGCTATGGTAAGACTTAACTTTTTCTATTCTCTGTTCAGATCTGAAATCTCCATTTCTACTTCTTCGAATTCTTACCGCTTTTTTATATGGGAATTATACAGGACGGTAATAAAGGAAACCTGGAGGCGGCGATCGAGCAGTTGCTTAATGTTGAGAAGCAGATGCGTTTCGCCGGCGATGTTGCTGAAACCAAGAAAGCGGTCACCGACATTTTGCAGCTTTGCTTCGAAGCTAAGGATTGGAAGTCTCTAAATGAACAGATCGTTAATTTGTCCAAGAAACGAGGTCAACTAAAGCAGGTGACAAAGATTTTTACGTTTCCTCTAAACTGAATTCCATTTATCGGTTTAACCCATTTTGTATTTGGACATTTGGGGTTTTTGGAAGATACTGGGGATTGTAGTTTATTCTAATTTGATTATTTGCATGCGGTTGTGCATCTAATCTGACCACTTTTAGGGATTTTTCGGATTTTCTTTTTGGAATTTTTGGTATTTGGTTGCTTTAAATGCTTCATTTGGTATTTATAATTGCTATTTGATAGGTGGGTCTATCGAAATGTTTGGCGTTTTGAAGTTACATTTAGCTAAAGTTCATTGTTGTTGCATGATTGAAGAAAACTTTTGTTGCCTTTTGATTATAGTGGGTAGGGGCTTAGGACTCTCACTTTATTGGAAGAGAAGAACGCTTATATATTTCTGAGCCTTCTTTGCGGTAGATGACTGAGCTACTAACTCAAGTAAATGTTTACAATTTATCATTAAGTAGAGTTAAGCTGAACAAAAAAAGACAATTGCAATTGTCGCTTCATATCCTCCAGATGGACACATGATTAGAATTGTTATTAGTGGCTGGTGATATATTGAGACTACCAATTTCTTTATCAGTTACTCATAATCATAACTCATAAACAGTTCAATTCTCACATATCTCTCCTTGTTTATTTCCTCTCCCAGCTTGTTAGCTTGAGTGTACACTTGTTGTTGTCTAATCTATTGAGATGAAAATATATTTATGCTTATCTATATTGGACAGTTATGGTAATAAGGAAACTTTTGTTTTCGATAAATGGTAATAAGGAAATTTATGGGCTTGCTCTGGTGCTTAAATCCACTTGAGTTTTTCGTTTTATCCAGCCTTTATTAGTTTATAATTAGTATGATACCACCTTAGCATGTTCCAGTTAACTGATGTAAATTCGTTCATGTCATCTAGTTAGATTTGTTAGTAAATTTGATTAACAACTGATTAGTTTCAACACACTATAAAATTACACCTCTGTTACAGAACCTATTTTTACTTTATACCGCAAGAAACATTTAATTGGTGGTCTATTTAAGTTTCTCTCGCTATTAATAGACATCGTGTCTTATTGTGTGCCATGGAATGTTACTATAGCTACATTTACCTTGGTTGCTTTGAGGATCCACCTATAGTTGTATGTAGATATATGTATGCATCTGCTAACAATGCGATTGCAGAAAAGACTTAATTTGAATTTCTTTCTTTTTATAGTATGGTTTGCATGTTGCTTTTTGGATCATGATTTTGATATTGTTTGCTCCTTGTTGCCCATATGATTAACCTAATTGTGTTTTGATTTTTTTTAACCATTATCCAAGCAATATTGAAATTTGGCTAAATGCTAAGATTTAGGGCATAACTAACAATTCCATAGTTTAACCAAAAGACTCCATCCACAGCAACCCTAGAACTCATCACGTGTTTTTCTCAACATTTTCTGTCTGTAAAGTGGCTGCAGCTTACTATGATTTGCTCATTTTCATTATTTCCTTTGCAGTTCCAGTTTAGCCACGTCTAGCAATGCAAACAAAAATCCCAGAGTCTTAAAAGGAAAAAGAAAACTCTTCTACCTTTCTTTTCAATTTAGTAAAGCCCCAAAGCAAATGTTTTTATTTGGCACCTCTTTGGATGGATGTGGTGATGATATTCCACAATTAAACAGATCTGAACCAATAAATTTTCATTTTATAACCTCTAAGGTTTACCTCATAGTTGCTGCTGTTATTATTGACCTCAGATTTATATGATTCTTGCTTATGTTAATCAGAACAACTTTTCTATTTTAATGGTTTTTGCTATTTACGTTAGAACCATAGGATACAATGAAATTATTAGGTAAAAAACGTTACTTTAACCAAATTGAATCATGTAATTGATGGAACAATTGAGTAAAGTTCAAGTCTTATTCTCGGTATTTTGCCTCCTAAACCTAAATTCTTTTCTCCCTTTTTGTATTATAAAATAGTTTTGCAAGAAATGTTGACATACTGTTAAAGCCATTTAATTGAATATTTCTTCTTTTTAAATTTCTACCTACTGTCAGAACAATTCATAGAAGGTTATATTTTTTTATCAATATTATGATTGTTAATCTAGCTGTTTATTTATCTGCAGGCAGTAACTGCGATGGTTCAGCAAGCAATGCAATACATTGATGAGACACCAGATCTTGAAACCCGTATAGAGCTCATTAAGACCTTGAACAGTGTGTCTGCTGGAAAGGTGAATACGTGCTGTTAAGTTTTGTGGTTATCTGATGTAAACTGTTTATTGTTGTAACGTCTTGTCTAATGAGCTTCTTCCTGCTGTAGATTTATGTTGAAATTGAGAGAGCGAGATTGATCAAGAAACTTGCAAAGATTAAAGAAGAACAAGGCCTTATTGCTGAAGCTGCAGATCTAATGCAGGAAGTTGCAGTAAGTATCCTGTATGATATGTTGATTGCTTCTATGGATCTCTGCATTTTTACCCTTTTGCTCATATTTGACTGGTTTGAACTGCAGGTTGAAACTTTTGGTGCAATGGCTAAAACTGAGAAAATTGCCTTCATTCTAGAACAGGTGTGGGCAACTTATTTTTATCACCGCCGTTATTTTCAAAAATATTGGATCTTTTAGATTAAGATTCCAATAATAATTGTGTCAACTTGTCAATAATTAACCTTTGCAGGTTCGCCTCTGCTTAGATCGCCAGGATTATGTTCGTGCTCAAATTCTTTCAAGGAAGATTAGCCCTAGAGTATTTGATGCTGATACCTCAAAGGAAAAGAAGAAACCCAAGGAAGGTGATAATGTTGTAGAGGAGCCTCCTGCTGATATACCATCACTATTGGAGTTAAAGCGAATCTACTATGAACTAATGATAAGGTATTTGCCTGCCTTTTCTCCGTACTTCTATGGTTTGTTCTCTAACTCTCTTGTGACCATGTAATGAGTTTTGATAATTATTATGAGGTTTTTATTTATTTTTTAATAATTGGGGAAGGGGGGATTCGAACACTGCTCTTTAGGCAGAGGGATAATGCACCAATCAATGAGTCAAATGCTTGGGTGCTATTATGAGGTTTAGGGGTACTTGAATTCGATTTATATCCTTCTCTTGGAATGGCATCATTTTTATGTAAATTATCTGTGGCCAACTAGTCTCACAAATATCAAAATATGTATACTTTCTGAACATGACCTCACAACTTGGTCATTACTGTGAAGATCCCTTCTTTTCTCTTTTAAAGAAGAGGGGCATTGAAGGTGGGGTTTGGGAAATCTGTGTTTTTTGATTTGGAAAAGGACATTGCTATGTGGAAACTCTAGTCTCAACTTGGTTATTACGTATTGTTGACTTATCGTATATTCAACATACCTCCAAGTTGATGGAAACAAGTTTTATCTATCTTGAGCCCGAGCTTGGTTTGATTAGATTAATTTGAATTTTGTGCTTGTGTTGGAAATTTGATATTTCATTTAAGATGAATGTATGAGTGGATCTCAATTAAGTCACATGCACCTTTCTTCTAAAGCTTGTAAGGATCCTGATGATAAATGATATACAAAAGGACATTCATTGAGAACCTGTTTGCGCAAACTGATATGAGTTGCTGCTCGAAAGAGCCTCAAGTTAGATTGTTTAATGTGGCATTTCTTTCAAAGATGGTTTCTGTAAAAGAGTGTATGTGAATGTTTTCTTTCAGACGATTGTTATTTCAGATATATTGGATGGTGGAAGGTTGGTTCTTATTTTACAAGATGAGTTCTATTATTTTGGGCTAGAGATCTATATCTCACTTGAAAACTTAACCCTGAAGATAAAATAAGGAACAGAGCCTGAGCTTGGCTTGATTAGATTAATTGGAATTTGTGGTTTGGTTGTGTTGGAAATCTCTCCTGTCCAAAGCTTGTAAGGATCTTGATGATAAAAATATGCACAAAAGGATATTCATTCAGAATCGACCCACACAAACTGATATGAGTTGCTAACATAAGGGACCTCAAGTTAGATTGCTTAATGTGGCATTTCTTTCAAAGATGATATCTGTAAAAGAGTGTATGGGAAATGTTTTCTTTCCGTTAAGAGTGTTGTAGTTTTTATTTCAGATATGTTGCATGCTGGAAGGTATGATCCATATGTTACAAGATGAGGGAAAAAATATCTTCTATTGTTTTTGTGCTAGAGATCTATATCTTTCTTGGGAACTATATTCTGGAGATAAATTTAAGGAGCAGAACCAACTTTGTCTTGAAAGCAAAGAAGGATTTGTCTGTTATTGGATGTAAGACTGGGAATCCTTGTGTTTGTTTTGGCTTTTGTAATTGAATAGTCTTTACCATTGTAACTAAGCAACTAACTAGAAAATATTAACCATCTCCATTTCACCGTAAAGACCCAACTGACTGCAAAGTACTTGAATGTCATCTTCTCCGTTGCTACGTAGGTGGATTTGTCTTGCTAATGAGTTTTCATTTTCTCTGTAGGTATTACTTCCATAACAATGACTACCTTGAAATTTGCCGTTGCTATAAGGCAATATACGAGATTCCGTCCATCAGGGAAAACCCATCCCAGTGGATACTGGTAAAGCACATCTCAATTTATACCCTTACCAAGTTCTGTTGAACTGTTCTCATATATATTTTTACTTGCAGGTCTTGAGAAAAATCTGTTGGTACTTAATCCTGGCCCCACATGATCCAATGCAGTCAAGCCTTCTTAATTCCACATTGGAGGATAAGAATCTTTCTGAGATTCCAAAGTTTAAGTATGTCTTTGGTGAACTTAGTATTCATGAGTATTTCAAGCACTAGGCAGGTTGTTTGTCAAATGTTTTGTTATCTGATAACTGTATTTGTTTAATTTTCTGTCAAAGGTTGCTATTGAAACAGTTAGTTACAATGGAGGTTATCCAGTGGACATCCCTTTGGGATTCTTATAGGGATGAGTTTGAGAATGAGAAGAACATGCTTGGAGGCTCTTTGGCTGACAAAGCTGCTGAAGATTTAAGACAGAGAATTATTGAGCATGTAAATTCGCCACACTCCTGTGATATGATTTTTGTCAGTTATTAATTCATCTGTTTCTTACTGGCAATTTGTTGATGCTTTTCAGAATATCCTTGTTGTTTCAAAGTACTACTCAAGGATTACCTTGAAGAGACTTGCAGAGTTGTTGTGTCTCACTATCCAGGTTTGCTTACTTGTGCTTTTTTTTTTTTTTTTTTTTTTCTTTCACTTCTCTCTCTATTCATGAGAAATCTTGTCGGTAGTTAAGTAGGCCTTTATTTGAAATGTGAAACAACAATGATTCTCATCCTACCATGCTGTTTCCATCATTATTAATGAACTGATTCCCTGCAATGCAGGAAGCTGAGAAGCATCTTTCTGAAATGGTTGTGTCCAAGGCACTGGTGGCTAAGATTGACCGACCAATGGGAATAGTCTGTTTCCAGGTAGCAAAGGATAGCAACGAAATTCTCAACTCGTGGTCCGTGAACTTGGAAAAACTTCTGGACCTTGTTGAGAAGAGTTGCCATCAAATACACAAGGAAACCATGGTTCACAAAGCTGCTCTAAAAGTATGAAAAAATGAAGAGAAAAAGAATTGTAGGTAGTGGCCTGTCTTTGTCTCAGTTTACTTCATTTCTTTTATGTTGGCATACAAATGCCACAATCTCAAATTTAACATTTCTGCGAAATGATATAATCATATTCTGCAGGTTTGGCCAAGTTGAACTGTGTTTTTGAATGCAAGTTGTTGCATCCCTTCACTCAATAGGCTTTTTTTTTTTTTGTGAAAGTTGTCAGACGTTTCTGTGACTGGATGTTAGATAGTAATTATAGAAAACCTAAATGGTGCTGTTTCCATAGCAGTGGCAGGAAAACAATCGAGTTCACTTGTTTGTATTCTTCATTATTTACATTTTCGGTTCTTTCACATGGTTCACTGGTCCTTTTTTTTTTATTTCCAGAAGTATTGCCTTTTTTCCAATTATATATGACTTATCTCTATAGGTTTTGATCATAATTCACTTTCGGTCAAGTAGTATTGAAAATAAACACTCTCCCAAAACTATGTTGAAATGTAGCTGAAAAATACTAGAAAATTATAGTTTTAAAGTGGGTCTCTCTCGCAATCAGCTAAGGAAGCAAGCATCCTCCAGTCAAATATAAAGAAGCTTATGGTGCAATAATGACCTAAGTAAGGTGAATGTATCATTGACCAAGAGATGGATTCATATAGAATTTACCAGTTCACTGCCAGATAACTAGTAAGGAAATTAAATTCCCCTTCAGCAGGGTGCATATGAAATACTGATATCTTGTCGTCTTGCTTTCGTCTTGGTTAGAGGCTTCTTTTTTCGCTCTATCCAGAAAAAAAAAATTAGCCATCTATTCTCCTTCAATTGTTTATTTTCTACTATCTTAAATAATTGTATCAATGGTAAAAATGGTGTTCTTTGCGCCTTACTTTTCAGTTGAATAAACTAATTAAATATTACTATGTCTGCACAACTTAAGAGAAAATTTCTACTTGATCTCCCAGGGAAAACACAAGCAAGTAACCAATTGGGTTTCAACCCTTTCCATGTTGCACTAATTCCGTTTTGTTGCTTTAGGGAATTAGAAATGAAAATTTGAAAACTGAAATGGGATAGAATATAGATATGATTTTGTAAGGATGAGTAAATGATTAATTCAGTTGATTCAGTGTGTCATAATTGAAAATTGAATAAAATTAATTTTTTTTTTTGAAAAATCGACTGTATCATTTCAATTTAAAGATAAATCAAATTGATCAAAAATCGAATGTGTTTGGTTGATTTGATTATAGACTAAAAGAATAGAAAGTTTGTCACTTTTATCTTTATAAAGTACAATATTAAAATTTATATATTTTATCTTTAATTATTAAATATATAAATAATTTAAATATAAATAAATTAATACTAGCTAACATAGACAAAAGAAAAAAACTAATTAAACGTACTTAAATCAGAACATACAACTAATTAACAGAGACACATATATATACATGATTTTTTTGTCAATTTAGTTTGAAAATTTTCAAGGAATGAAATGTCAAAAAAAAAAAATCCTAACAAAATTAAAATTAGGTACTGAAAGCAACAAAGTTAGACACAAAATGCCAATAAACAACTAAAAAAATACATTCAGGGTGAGTTGCTTTCCAAAAATCCATGGACAGTTGGATAAGCTAGCTGTCACTTGCAGGTTTAGACTTAGAATGACAATCAAAACAAAGAATTGGGGATACCAAATCAAAAACACATTCTCATTCGTCTTAAACAAACAAATTAAGTCTGTAATCACTTGGGAGTCATCCTAATGAGTGAGGGCAGTACTGATTATGCAGACAGGTTCTAGGCGGTGCTTAATTTACATTCGGAGAATAATTTTTCCCCATCAAATCAAAGGATGAGCTTTTGTGGGTCACTAAGGGTAGGAAGGGTCGGGTTCTATTTTGTTCTGCTGCCATGATTTGATGTGTTTTGTATAGACAGGATTGTGTATGTATCAGTCATGAGAGGTGTATAGTTGTCTGATTTTTGTATAATAGGTTTTTGTGGGTAGCTATGAGTATGATTTGGTGAATATACCTGCTTTTTGTGTCCAGGTATAGCCCACAAATCACTGGTTCTTTACTGATGTTTTTTTAATGGGATT
>NW_018397259.1:4097877-4142301 GCF_002168275.2 Theobroma umbraticum | reverse complement strand
TTTCTAATGACGGAAACCTATCAAGTTATAAAGTTGATCAACTACCGTATGCACATGAGAAGGAAATATCAAAAGATGATGACCCTTTTGAGGAAGTGGACCAACTATTGGAGATCAATGACGACAATCAGATTATTAATTGCCCTTTCAAGGAGATGGAGCAGTTACTCGGAATGAATGACAATGATCCGATTGCTGACGTAGATGAGGCATTTGCCATGATGAATTCTTATTATTTGTCGGACCTACTTGATTAGATTCAATCGAAATAATTTTACTTTTGTTCTTTTATCTAGAATCGATTCTTTTTCTTTTTTTCTTTCAAGTTGTAAAGATCTTTTCAATGAGTAAAAATGAATAAAATTTTATTATCATTGATTATTAACTATTTTGGATTTATTTTTTAAATTGATTTTAACTATTTGAACATTTAAGTAAAATTTGGTACTCTAACACAATATTCAACTGCAACTCATTGTTGCTTGTTGGTGTGCATATGTAGAAGATGATGAATCACTTTTAACTAGAAAACAAAATACGTAATAGAAGGCAAGTCGATGGAAATCACATAAAGCTAAGCTTTCATTTATGTAGAGGCAAAATATATATAGAGCTCGTGGTCGATATAATTATGAGCAAGAAGCAGTTCTTAACCAAAATTCCAACAAATGAAATAATTTAAGCTCTACTTTGGAAATCCTACCGGCAACTGATAATTACAAATGTAGCAACTTGATTTTTTGTGGTCTATATATTATGCTCAATCATCTAGCCAACTGCTTCTAGCGCAGAGACATTCCAACTCTCAGCATGCCTAACAATCTGCGAACAAAATCATCTCATAGTGAACAATCATAAATGATGACATTCATGGTATACACAATAAATCCATTAAAGAGAAATAAAATTACTTGCGTATTTCTACAATACTCTAAACCAGGAGAAAACAGCTGACCTTGCTGCATTTCTGGAATACTCTAAAGGGAGTCATTAAGGCATAACACATAAGATAATTGAAAACAACTCAACTAGGTAATAAAAGTGCTCCTTTCTGACCTTGCATTTTCATTGACTTAACATGAAGTTTCGCACACCTATGGAAGCATTTTAGGCAGCCAGCATCTCTATCATAATTTTCAATCATTTTCAATGAAATTATTTTTCTGAATAACAATCATTAAAAATTTTCAATTTTAAAGTACCTCCAGGAGCAATCAGACAACAGCTAACTTAAATGGTTTTATGCAGTAAAATGTTTTAATTTTCTTTTTCTGTGAAATATGTTTTTCTACTATAAACTGGTTAGTACCTAAATAGATTTAGCTTGCAGTGTAAAGTAAGGGATAAGCTGCTGTTCACTGACAATAGAGTAACTTCAAATTCTAGCTCTTAAGCAACCTAATTTTCCTTGGGTTTTCAGACTAATTGGATCTTGCTGTGAATGCAAAACCATATATTTAATGTTGGTGAAGCACCTTAATCTCCAAGTTGCCAGCACAATGTTTGTTTCCACCTTGACACCTGCATATAAATGAAAATTATCTGCCACTATATATCCATAATTATTGAAATGAAATGGTTATTAACTGGGTAGACATAGATAACGACATTGGCTGCAACAAATGGTTCTTTCCCCTAAAAACATGCTAATTAGGAAATCTTTAAACATCTTAGTTTGAATCCAATTTTACAATAAAACATGAGCAGAAACCACTAAAAGTGGTTCACACTTGAGACCAAATAAATGGTAATAAGATAAAAGCACTTTTTCTAGCTAGAGCTCATATGCCAAATCCTTTCTTATCAACTTTAGGAGAAAAAAAATCTGTATATTATCCTCCTAAATTCTTTGTTCACTACCCAATTGGCCCAATGCTACCAAGACAAGCATGGAAACTTCCTGTGGATGGATGCATAGTGTAGTTTATTTTTTTGGAGTATGCTAACTTTTTGGGTTCTAAGCGGGAAGTTGAAGACAAGCAATGAATCATTGTTGCTATCAACAATTATAAATAGCTAAGCCTGGTGCAGTCGAGTGCTAAACCACCAATATAGATGCACTTATTTGAATTAGAAGAAGCTTTCAACTTTCTTTTACTCCAAACAACGTTGAAATGGAAGATAAGAGTGGTAAAATATGAGTGCAAGCAAGAGGACTTGTTTAACAAGCCCCCTTCACCCTGAAAGTCCATTTGCGAAGCACTCATCACCCTCTTAACACATTGAAGTTTGGACTCACAAATCACCTTTGCCTCCGTCTCATCCTTATCCGCCATTGCAAGCCTTGTTCTGCCCATATTGCATTGACCATCTCCATCTTCTCTTAGGTTTTTATATTTCTAACAGTATTACATATAATGATTATATCAAGGAAAAATCTTTTAACGTGATCCAATAACTTTCTGAATTTAGCAACTATTCTTAAAAGCTTAAGCTCAAATTATTGGAAATAAGTGATTTCACCTGTTATTATGATTTTTTATCAAGAACAATATTGATATATAACAAAGACCGGATATCACAATAAATGAATATATACAAAAGAGTCACTTCATTTTTTTTTATCCAAGAGAAAATATTATGACCCAAATCAAAGATCTTTACTCAAACTCCATCTCCTTATTATCACTCGAGTTACATTCAAATGACAATCACTTCGAATTTTATACATACATATATTTGCTCAGACAAAATATAAGTTGCATTAATAAACTGCATAAAGCAGTAATATTCACAAGCACTACATGGTGCCTATAAAAGCCACTAGCACATACAAGTGTAGACAGTACGCTTTTGCTAGTAGACGTGAATCACATAGGCTAAACAACGTTTATAACAAAACTGAAAAGCTTGTAGTTAAAAGAGATGCTTAAGAACTTGAGAGCCACCAAAAACTTGAGAGCTGCAACCATGCTGAAACATCAAATTCTTGTCTACTCCATGCTTAGAGGTTTCCTTCTTGTAAAGTGTGTAAATTAGTGACACCACCAAGTGCTTGCAAAAATTTTCTGGACCCGTAAAGTGATTCCTCACCATTCTAGTTTTATGGAGCTTCCCATTCCCCTGATATTCCAACATAGAGTGCACCTTGTTTCAAGAAGATATGGTCATTCAGCAGCAGAACAGAATAATGAAGCCCAACAATCATGCAGCCATTTCCCACACACAATGACATTCACACAACAAAATCATCATCAACAGCCATGATTATAACTCTATATCTGTAGCTTATATACTGAATCAGGTAGAGCTATTTGAATAGTTAAAACTTCAAAAACTTCACTGGTGGCAACACTCATGATACTCTCATTCAAACATGATTCTATGAAAAATCCTAGAGCCTTCATTGTAAATTCTCACTTAAATCTATATATTTTTTTTATTTATATCAACTAAGCCCTCAAAACTTATTATTTGATGTTAATTTGGATGGAAATAATCATACATGCTTATTTTTGCACATGATAATTTTGGTGGGTGCATATGCTGCAGATATATGGCCTTGGCAAGAGGGTATGGATGGGGAAAATGGACCAGGAGGAAGCAAAGGAAGAGCCAATGCAATGCTTCAAGACTCTGGAAGGAGAGCTTGAGGACAAGCTCTACTTTGGGGGAGAAGGCATTGGGTTCGTGGATGTGGGACTCGTGCCCTTCACCCCTGGTGGAAACTTAGCATAGAGGCAGGGTGCCCCAAGCTTCCTACATGGGCCAAAAGGTGCAAAGAAAAGGAGAGCATATCTAAAGCACTCTCTCATCCACACAAGATTTATGGTTTCTTTTTGAAGCACAAGGAGAAACTTGAATTAAACTAATTCCTACAAGAATAAAACAAACCAATTTCACTTTGATATAACTCCTTCAAACTGTTGTAAGCGAGCTAAAAATTAAAAAAAAAAAAAGGTCCCAAATCCCAATAAACCATGCCTTGGATGCAGCTTTGCTAATCTAAGAGCATATAGGCTGAATATACAGTTCTCTTTAAGCTAAATGTATCATTATGTTTCTTTGATTGTGAACGGTAAACGTAAGTGGCTTTCATTGTGTTTCTTGGTACTATTATCTTACATCTTTTCACTTCAAACTGAAAAGGTAAAATTTGAGCAAAAAAACAAAAAAACTGGAAAGGTAAAAATATTCTTCCTCCAATTAACCTAACATTGTTTAGAAAGCATGACAGTGCACTTGCACTACTGGTCTGCTGTTAATGACATCAAAATGCAAACTTTTGTTTTTTAAAAAGCAAGAAACTAATTAATACTATAAAATAACCTAAATAATCTAAAATATCCTAAACCAATATATAAGTATTACAATTGACAGCAAAAACTTATAACGAATAAAGAAATTAAAATCTTAAGTTATTTAGTCCCTTAGGGTAGCTTCTTTCCATCCTACAAGACAGAGACTTGAACATATTCTTTTGTAAACTAGATGGACACATTGTTAATCAAAATTAGACATGTTACATTGTTTTGCTTGTTATTTATAATTCCCACCACTGCTCACTCCACACACCTACAAGACTTGTAGAGATGTAAGGAGGGAATCAGGGAGGTTCACTGATAAGCCTGGTGTATACCACAGCTGCTCAAACAATAATTCATCTTATAAATTAAGCTAGGAAGGATATCCATGAGAAAGAATTGCAAACACAAATTTGCATTTAGTATGATAGAAATAGATTGTACAGATATATCTTAAAAATTTAGGAATTCGAATCACCTGGCGTGTGCTTTCTCTTCCAATACATAGTCAACACTTGCTCAATTTGAAGACTCATAAAGTCCAGCAACATTAATTAATCAAACCTGATATAAAGGAAGCAGTTACATCATTCATGGGGCAGCTAGACAACCAAGTATGATAAGAAAATTTTGACAATGCAACAGTTAAATGTCGGTATCATATTCTAAGGATGATAATGGTGATAATGATATCATCCACTTATATTTCCTTCTACACCATTTCAGCTACCATGACAATCCAATTAAATAGGAAAGAAAGCATGGAGAGATGGCTTTAATGTTTTGAGTTATATGCCAGTATCATGTCCTCTAACAACTAGAACTGTGGCACTTATGATGCATGGTTTTCAGCACGCTGAACTAAAGACTGACAACACCAAGAAAACTAAAAGTAAGATTCAGTTGCATCAACATGTCTTTGCAACTTGACCTCTATAGGTCCTGCCAATGGGAGCTGTGTAAAGCAAATTTAAATATAAATTCTACTAAAACGATCCCAAACTCAAAAGCTATAACCTACGGAGAGAAGCTCACTTGCACAGCCTATATCACAACATTTCTCAGCAAAAGTTTTTACAGCTATAACTCACTAAAGGCAATTAGCTTAAAATGTAAATGATACAAAGCCATCTTCCATGTAAAGTATGGAAATGGCTCAATATGTGCAAAATGCACTTCAAAACTATGAGTAAAATCTACTATACAGTTTGTACAAATATATACATATGCATAAACTAAACGGCAAATAGACAGCAAACAAGTCATTTGTATCAGTCCAAACTCCAAACGTTTATGGAAGTATCTCAAGAATTCAAGAATTGGGGGCTATAGTTTCAATGCACCAGAAACCTCTTAAAACCAGATCAATCAAACTAAGAAGAGCGTGTGTGTGCGTGTGTGTATCCAGGCAGAAATAATATTTACCTATGCTCCTTTGAAAGCAGAGTCAAATATGACTTCAGCATAAGACCACTGGCAAGCTTCAAGTGGAAACCACTTTGTCTATACACCTGGACTTTTCCAGAGCTTCAAATAGAGTTAACAAGTCACCAAAATACTCCTTCCATGATCCCTAATAAAATGCCAATTTATCTGCTGTTTCAACAAATAAACCCTTTCCTTCCACCAATTAAAAAATAATTTGAAATATTTCATCGAGCTAACTAAATCAACATCTTAAGACAATACTAGCTAAAAGTTACCATCTATAATGCAAAATAAATCATTTATCCACCAACTAATGCTTGAACATATTATGTAGGAAAATTAGATGAACATAGACTTGAACATATTGTTTAGTAGAATTAATGAACATACCTTTTATCAAAATTTGACATGTTATTTGAACCCAAATAAAAAGACATGTTAGATCTTTTTTTTTTTTCTTGAAATAGATAATTCCTACCGCTGTTGACAACAAGCCCCTTCAAAACTTGAAAAGGGGAGAGAGGCAGAGAGAGGCTTATGTGTAAAGTTTAGGCAAATACCACAATTCATGCAATCATGCATTCATGCTTATACATTCAGCAAGAAACGATTTTACATGAAATACGAATTTCAATGACAAAGTTGCATTGAACTTAGCACAAAAGATTCTTTACATAAATCTCAAACATCAAATTGGAATTAGAGTCACCTGATTCGCATTTTCTCTTCCAACATAGGTAATACTTATTCAATTTCAAGAATACAAAGCTGGAGTAGCTCAGTTGGCTAGTGTGTGTGGCTCTTAACTACAAGGTGAAGGTTTAAGCCCTTCATCTAGTGTAATTACTTTATGTACCCAAAAAAAATTCCAAGAATCATACGAACAGCCAGAAATGGCAAAAATATCCTACCAGCAGCAATTGAACCAACCTGAACAAATAAAGGAGTCAGTTATATCATTCAAGGGCAGCAAAACCAACTGACAAAATAGAAGGAGAAAGTTATGATAATACAACAATTAACATAGGTATCTTGTTTAAGGACAGTGATGGTGATAAGTGAGGTGCGATCAGGTCATCTACTTGCATTTCTTTCCACACCATTTCATCTAGACTAGGAATCCAATTAAAAAGGGAAGAAAGTGGGGGGAGGTATCATTCAAGGGCAGCAAAACCAACCAACAAAAAGAAGAAGAAAGTTATGATAATACAACAATTAACGTAGGTATCTTGTTTAAGGACAGTAATAGTGCTAAGTCAGGTGCGATCATATCATCCACTTGCGTTTCTTTCCACACCGTTTCATCTAGACTAGAAATCCAATTAAAAAGGGAAGAAAGGGGGGGAAGGGATAGCTTTCACATTCAGAGGTATCCGTCAGCATCAAGACTTGTTTTAATAGACTCAATTTCAGTCCAACATATGATGCATGAATTTAAAGTTGACTGGAACAAGAACTGACAGCATCAAGAAAACAAGAACTGAGATCAGCTACGGTAACATAATTATGTGGCTTTGCAACTTGACCTTTGTAGAGCCAGCCCCATGCATACTGTACATAGCAAATTTTAATACAAAATGCTAATAAAAAGAACCTGATGTTCAAAGCGAGAACCTATCAAGTGAAGCTCACTTGCAAACCAGGCTATATCATAACAGTTGAGAGGCACACAAGTTTACAGCAAAATCATTATAGGCCAATGAGTTTTAACAATAAATGTGAGTACCAGCAGTAAACCAAAGCGATCTATTTTGCACAGAGCAAAGGCTTAATATGTGCATAGTGCACCTCATACCTATAAGTACAATTACTAAACAGCACATAGACAGCAAACCTAAGTCATTTCTCAAGAATTCAAACTTGAGCACTATGGTTATAATCCGCCGAAAACCTCCTAACATAGATAATCAAACAAAGCAGAGCATGAGATGCCCACAAAAGATAAATACACAAAATACTATAGTAAATACTTCTCTGGAAGAGAAAAATTTACCTGCAGAGCTCCGTTGAAAGCGACTTCAAATTGTTACTCCAGTCTAATATTCAAGACCTTGGGCATGACACAAAACAAAAACCACTTTTTTATGCACCTTGACTTCTTCAGAACTTCAAATCGAATTCAGAAGTCACCTCATTAATGCACTTTGTTTAAGAAGATCACTTCCTTCCACGATCTCCAGTAATAATTTTAAAGGAGGCCCTGTTATATTCAGAAAAGTGCAAATTCTCTGCTGTCTCAACAGATAACTTTTGTCTTTTCCACCTATCAAACAATGACCAAAATATAAAATTAAGCAAACAAAAATCATAATCTCAAGGCAGTACCAGATAAAATTAATACATACATATGTGTGTGTGTGTGCGCTTGTATGCGTTAAATCTTTTTGCCAGAAACAAATGCTTAGCTTGCATGTAGTCCATCAACCAATTAGACATAGTCCCATGAATAAACTCATTCACATGAATAAATCCAGAAACTTCAAGTAGTAAAGCATTTTATACCACAACACAGCAAACTTACTGAGAACTAAAAATATCCAGGCAAGGCAAAAGTGTAAACAGGGGATGCAAAGTTTCCATACAGGTAAATTGTTTAAAAAAAAAAAGGAAGTGAAACATAGCGAATAATGCAGTTCACTAGAAGGAATTTCAGCATCCTTTTCCATTTAGTGGGCAGAGCAACCAAAGGTATACCTATAGCAATCATTGTGGAATAATGCCAAAGTATCATTACCAAATAAAAAAAAAAAAACCCAACAGTACATATAGTTGGTGCCACAAGTCAAGAACATCAGATAATACTTGTTTTGTTACTAAATTTACAAATGAATGATGTTTGTCCACATTTCAATTAAATATTTAGGAAGCCAATTTCATCGTACTATAATTTGTTACAACTAAGAAAACTGGGGTGATAAGCAATAGAAGGACAAAATCACTACTGACCCAAAAAGAATAATTTGTTACCAGCACAAAGTGCCATTGTTAGCTGAAAACCATTTGACCACTGCAGCTACTACTGTTTCATTTAGAAGCTCTAATAAATAATGATAAAAATTGGATCAACAATATTAATATCACCAGCAGAATGTCAAATCAAGTTGTAAAATACTGCCTTGATTCCTAATGCAAAAGAAATGAATGCAATGGAAATTTACAAGAGACTCTTGCACACCTTACATCTGTAAGAATGTTAGCATTTCTACCGTAGCAGTCTTTCAAATGAAGCCACTTTCCATGTTTTGTTTGATGATCTTCACAAAGCCTGACTTATTTCATGAGTAGATTGATCTTCTCCATTTACTGACAACAGGTCCACTAACATGTTTGCTGTGGATGCATCAGTAGAAAATCCTTTACTAACCATTTCGTGAAGAATTTGCATAGCTCTCAACATATCATTGCTTTGAAGAAATCCCCGAATTGTAATATTGTAAGAGATGCTATTTGGCAAACAATCATCTACTTCCATCTTCCTAAAAAGGTCATATGCTTTTTCAGGGAATCCCTCGTTGCAAAGTCCCTTGATCATTATGTTATATGTCGGAAGGGTAGGCTGTAACCCAGTGACAAAGATGTTAGAAAATAGTTCCCATGCAACTTTATGTCGACCAGCTTCAATCATGCCATCAATTAGGATATTATAATGGACTATATAGGGTTCCATTCCACTGTTTTGCATTGCTTGAAATAATCTCAGTGCCTCATCAATTCGACCATGTTTGCATACGCCATCCAACAAAACTGAGTAAGTCATTGAATTTGGAACTTGACCACAGGAACACATATCCTCAAAGAGTTCTTGTGCATCCAAAAGCCTCCCTACTTGGAACATGCCACTCATAAGAGTGGTATATGTAGCAGTGTCAGGAGTTGGTCCTTTTTGAGTCATTTCATGAAAGAGTTTTAGTGCTTCATCTATCCTGTTAGTTTTGCAATATCCATTGATCATAATGTTGTAACTAAATACATTAGGCACACAACCACAAGTAAGCATCGAATCAAAAACCTTTCTCGCCTCATCCATTTCGTTCCGCAAACGATAACCATTTATCAATTCACTATACGTAACAACATTAGGCTGAATACCACTATGAGTCATTATTTCAACTATACCAAGAGCCTCAGAAACCTTCCCTTCTTTACAAAGTGCGTCGACCAATATATTGTAAGTGACAACATTTGGTTTCAAATTCTTACAATCCATTTCGTTGAATAATCTCATTGCATCATCCCACCGGCCTGAACTACACATTGCTCGAATTAATGAACTGTAAGTGACAACATCTGCTTGAATGCCTTTACCTTTCATTTCAGAAGCAAGGTCCAAAGCCTCGGTTATTAACTTATTCTTACAAAGGCTATCAACGACAGCACTAAAAGCTACAACGTCAGGCATGAAACCTCTTTCTTCCATTTTCCTCAACATTCTAACAGCACCACTAGTATCGCCTATTTTACAAAATCCATTCACTATAATCGTATAAATATACAAATCAGGTTGATACCCTGTTAGAACCATCTCATTAAACAATCTAGCTGCTTGAGCAACTTTATGTTCCATGCAAAACCCTTTAACCAAAGTAGAGAAAGTAACTAAATGCGGCTTATAACCAAGCTTTAACATTTTTCCCAAAACTGAAAACCCCAAATCCACGCGACGCAAATGACAAAAACAATTAATTAAAATGTTGAGAGTATAAGCATCATGGGTTATTCCTAACAATTCCATTTGTTTGCAAAGAGAAACAACAATGGCATAATGTTTCATTCCCACAATTGCCCCGAACAATTTATTGAATTCCACAATACAAGGCCTGGGAGAAGCATGAGCCATCTGATTAAACAAAGTGTGGGCATCAACAATATTATGAAACTCGTACTTCTTTCCATTTCCCTTGGCAGGTTTCTTAAACGTTTTAGTGCTAGCAATGCTACTAAAAGGAGAAGAAGAAGAAGAAGAAGACAACAAGTGAAAATAGAAGGGACACTTTTGTACATGAAGAACTGAATGAAGGTTACCCATTTGTTGAAGATGATAAAGAAATGCAGTTGTTTGCCACAGCTTCCACTTCATCGTCTGGTTTTTTTGGCTTCCAACTTGAAAATATGGCTCGGCAGCTTCGGTTTGTTGCAGTGAGGAGAAGCAAGGGTTTTGGGTTTTTCTGCTTCCAATTCACTGTTTCTCTTGCTTTGTTTTATTATTATTATTATTCTCATTATTATTTATGGATTAATATTTGATGGCCTGATATTGTTCTCTCAACTTTTCCACACAGCATCACTTTATTTTTCATTCAGTGATTTTAATTTTGTTTAGTAAAATTAATTTTTAAATTTAAAGAAATTAATTAATTTTAAATTTCAAAAATATTTTAATAATTTTATTAAATAATTGAATTATATTTACATCACTAAACAACTCAATAAGATATAGAAATCCAATCTTAACTATTGAGAACTCAATCCAACCTTTAACTTCATTTTATTCTAAAAGTGTTAATAGTTCAAAATTCTTATGCATTAAACTAACTCGTAAAACAAAATAAAGTAAAAAGAATTGCTATTTCGTAAAAATAAATAAAATATAAATAATTATTCTGCAGTGATTGAATGAGATTAATATTTTAATATTTAATTAGTAAAAATATTTTTAGAATAGTAAAAAATAGATAATAAAAAATAAAATACTTTTTATTATAATTTATGATTTTTAATATAAAATATTATTTTTTTAAATAATTTTTTAAAATTATTAATAATTTTTAATTAAAACTCTAACACTTTTTATTTATTTTTATTTTTATTTTATTTTTCTTTATTTTTATTTGTTAATATGTAAAATATTTATAATTTATAATTTATTTAAAGTATAAATAATTTATAATTAAACCTTTTAAAAATATTAATAATTTATAATTAATCTATTAATAATTTATTTCTATAATTATTTAGTTTCCAATTAAAATATTAATTTTTTAAAATTTATATACGATATTAATAATTGAGAATTAAAATATTAATAATTTACTTTTTAAATTTTATAATTTATAATTAAAATATTAATATTTTTTTATAAGTCATTTAGATATTGATAATTTATATTTTTTTATAAGTTAAATTAGTAATATTATAAAATGACTTAGGGTATTTTTTGTTATCCAAAAAATGCCCGTGAGTTTAATATAGAAAAATAGAGAGTTCCTCCCAAGCAAACCTGTGGTAAGGGGTCGAAGCAACACATATATTCTAATCTATTCATGACAATAGATAAAAGAGAGATTTGGAGTTGCACTTTGAGGCTTAAGCGTTTCAACCCAATTGCATTTAAAACTACATTCGCAAAGGATTTGCAAATGTATCTCGAGGTGGCCGATATAGAAATATGTCTCCAATGACATCTCTACTCTACTCCACTGCTTGCTTTTCAAAAATTATACAAGTACAATTTTATCAACCGTCAATTGGAATCCTTCCCTCTCCTTTTCTCACTTCATACAAAGTTAAGACCATATTCCCCTATACTATATTCATTTCCAAAACCACGGAAATAAATAAATATTAAGAATCTACGTGTGTTAGAAAGGAACAAGGGTCTCCACATTTCATGGCTTCAACCGCTGCTGCACTTCCTCAACTAGTTTGCTTCTGGGAATTACTTCCTCCTCGGTGGTTTCAATGTTCTTCAATTTCACAATCCCTTCGTTCAGCTCTCGCTCCCCCACGATAATCATCCAAGGGATCTTTGAGTTTATGGCATATTCAATGTGCTTCATCACCTTTTTATGTACCTTGTATTCTGCTTTAATATCTACATCCCAGAGCTCGCTAACCAGCTCCGCAGCTATGGATAGTTTATCCCCAAGGACAGCCACCAATACTTGGGTTTCTGTGGCTCGAACTGCCTGCCAATGCCCCCCAATATAAATTACATTTAGTGCTTCCCACAACATATGGAGTGCTGGTAGGATCCATTAGTTATTATAATCAATACTACTATGGGCACATATAATAATTATGAGAACCCCATAGTTAAAGCAGAATCAAAACTTAAGTCCAGCGCCCACCAGACTAAATTTATAAGGAATCAGAATAAATAATTCATTTAGCAAAAAGTTGAGGAAAATGAAAATGCAGAAAGGAAGAAGACAGTCTACCATTACCCAGGATAATTACACAACTCATTCAAGCTTGACCCATGGAGTGCTAGAGCTAGATGACCAGTCAGACTGGTACCCACTCAGGGCACGGCAGATTGAAGGAATAAACTTGGGTTGTATCCAATTAATAAACTTTGGTTGGCTTTAGCAGCAAGACGTTCAAACTACTGATTAATCCCAAAAAAAACTTATTTTGATATCCAATGACAAAATTATCCTTGCATTACAAGACTAACTTCATCATCAGATGAGTAAGAATAGACAGATAACTTTCTAACCTTTATCATTCTTTTGACATGACAATTGAAGCTTTCACCCAGTCAATATTTTTCTCAATTTGAAAATTCTCATAGACTCGAACATATTGCTTATCAAAATTAGATGAACATATTATTTACAAGATTAGATACATTGCACCATTTTTTGCTTGATATCTATAATTCCTACCACTCCTCACCCAATGCGCTTTTGAACTTAAAACGAAGCAAGCAGGCAACAGAGAGATGGAGAGTGGCTTAAGTCTGGCATATAACACAGCAGCTAAGACATAATTCATGTTTACACATACAGCTACAAAAGATTATCCATGAAATGAAAATTTCAACTACAAATTTGCACACAATATAACAGAAAAGATTCTATAGATATATTCTAAAAATGTAGGTTAGGAAAAAAAAAAGTCACCTGGTTCTGTGCCTTCTCTTCCATTATAGTCAATACTCGCTCAATTCCAAGACTCATACCAACAGCAGGCACCTGCTTTGTGCCAAAATTTCCTATCAGATTGTCATAACGTCCACCAGCACCAATTGATCCAACCTGAATATAATAAGTCAGTCATCAATCAAAAGGCGGTTAAACAACCAACACATTAAAAGAAGAGAGTTATGCCAATGCAATAATTAATGTAGGTGCCATATTTTAGGGATGAATGGTAATAAAGTGCGATGGGATTGTACCATCCACTTGCTTGCCTTTCCATAACATTTCAGCTAACAGTTGCATGTTTCAACAGGCCAAGCCTCAGTCCTAAGGTAAAATGCATGATTTTACAGCCCCTAAAACTAAGAACTGATAACACCAAGAAACATGTTACACGGCTTCACAAGTTGCACCTTCATTTATGTATGGCCTGCACCAAATGTGAAGGACACAACAAAATGTGACTATTAGAAGAACCTACTCTCCAAAAGCCAGAAGCTATTAAAAAAATAACATCGGGGAACCAAAGCCACTATCATGCAGAGGAAAAGACTAAACATGTGCAAAGTGCCCCTCAAACCAACTAGTAAGTCAAATCTACCAAATAGCAAATCTAAGTCATTTACATCAGTCCAAACTCCAAAATTCTATAAAAGTATCTAAAACAGTCAAACTTGAGCAATATGGCTAGAGCCTACCATAAAGCTCTTAACATACATTAATAAAAAAAAAGGATAGTAGTGAATTCCTGTGAAAGATATATAGGCAAACATTTGAAAACCCTCAGGCAGAAATAATATTTACCTGCACTCCTCCTTTGAAAGCAGCTTCAAATATGACTCCAGTATAGTAATCAAGACCTCTGGCAAGACTCAAATCAAAAACCACTTTGTCTATGCACCTCGACTTATCAAGAGCTTCAAATAAAACTGACAAGTCACCTAACGCTTCTTTAGAGGCATTGTGTTTAAGAAGCTCAGAACCCTCACTTCCTCCCATAATCTTCGATAATAATTCCAAAGGAGGTCCTCTTATCTTCACAAAAGTGCCAATTTTGTCTGCTGTCTCAACAGATAACCCCTTTTCTTCCACCTATCAATTAATAATTTGAAAGATATAATAATTCAAAATGAAACCATCATCTAAGACAATACTAACTAAAAATCAGGATATATGCAACATAAATCATTTATCCAGCACTAAAAGAAGGGAAACTTGACAAATTTCTAACTTTCCAACAACGCACTTTCCAGTAGAACATAATATAGGCATAAAAGACAACAACATACACACAGCCACAGGATTCTGCTTTCAGTAACTGGCACTCTTGCTCTAGGCACGGCAGAACAGAAGATGCATGAATGAACATTGAACAATATAGCTTGCATACAAAGTTTAGAAGTAATAAAATTTTTTTTGTTTTAAATGACAGCAATCAAAGGGACACAGTCTTGCATCCAATGTTACTGATCAACATTAAAAGGACTAACATGCATATTAGAGAAATCCCTATACCCATCAACTGCACTTGAGAAAATGAGTATTGAATTAAAAGTGTAAAAAATTTTGTTGCAAAAAAAAAAAAAACAGTTAGTACGATAAAAATTCGTAAATCAAGAATAAATAATTGAACAGTGGTATATTTATGTTTTTTTCTAAGAGCTGTAAGTGGAGGCATACAGATTTTGAGGCTTAGGTCCTTACCATTTCCTTTTTAACTTGCTCAAAGGATTGTTTGTCCAGTTTGTCAATACTTGAACAAATAGCTCTAAATTTTGCTGGCGGCACACCACAGATTTCCAGCACTCCATCCAGCAACTTTCGGTGGTTCAATTTTATCTGTCAAGAACAAATAAAAGGAAATTAACCAATTTAGAAAGCACTTGAAGCATCTTTAGAACCACAACATGAAAGTACAAGAGCAAAAAGCATAATGACACAATATGCCGGGATAATGTGACTTTGACATCAAGACTGCACACTAACTAGGGAAATTGAATGTGTAGACTGAACCAACCATACAGAAATTGAAAAAATGAAACATCAAATATAACTGCTATGCCATCATGATTTTAAGAAATTAGAATAATGCAAAATGTCAAATTCAGGTATAACAGCCAGTACAAGTGCATCTGCCAAAATTGCAAGTTTAGTATCACAACCAAACAACATGACAGGTAGCATTAATTACATCAAGAAACTGAATATGCCATACAGATAGGAATATAGTTACAACAATTTACCTCATAGTCCCCAATGTTTAGTGAATTGAGTACTTCAGACAAAATTCTAACAACCTCGAAGTCTGGTCCCATCTTTTCATATTGGCCAGCAATATCAAAATCACATTGATAAAATTCTCGATATCTTCCTTTAGATGGGTTATCCCTTCTCCAAACCTTATCTATGTGGTATCTTTTAAATGACGTGAGACCATTCATGGCCACATACCTCGAAAATGGAACGGTTAAATCATATCGTAGAGAACAAAGCTCTCCACCCTGTAAACAAACATTAACAATAAGTTAGTGCCCTTAACTAAATAAATAATCCATGCAGTTCTCTTAATGGAACAGCCAGAATCAACAAATGTCTAGATCGTTCATCAAATGAATTTTCTAAATAAAAAGTAAATGCAAAATGAAAATATGACTTCATTAGAATGGACCAATTCTGACTGACTAACCTGGTCTGCAAGATCATAAATCAACTTCGAATCCTCTCCATATTTTCCAGTAAGAGTCTCCTTCAATTCAAAAGCAGGAGTATCCAGAGCTGTGGCACAGTGCCTCTCGAAAACTTTTGTTATAATAGAGAAAGCTTTCTTTCTTATTGCCATTTGCTCTTTAGCAAAATCACGAGTACCCTAAAAACAAAAGCTAAGAACACTTAAACATTCTAGTTAAGAGTGACGCACAAGATGAAAGCATTATAGTGGTACTGAACCTTTTCTTTCTTGATGATTATAATATCAATGAAAATAAACCAACCAACAAGAAACTGCCCTACTTCTACTTTTAAACAAATTATGCCTACAGGTAAAAGAAAACAAGAATTATGGTTTAGCTTTTACCTTAGGAGTCTTGGGGATTCTTCTACTTTCATTGCTCTCCAAAATCTCCTTCATCGTCTTCAACAAACCATCAAACTCTGGGCTTTTTGGATCTAAAAATGATAAAAGATCCTCCACTACTTTGTCTAACCCTTCTCCCCTACTCATCATGCTACCCTTAAGCACCTCGACAATAAAACTAGTTCCCTTCCCCAACAAAATTTTCTTCTTCTTCTTCTTTTCCGCTTTCGCATTCCCTCCATCAGCCTCTCCTCCTTTCCCGCCACTCTTCTCACTTAAAGCCTCCCCACCTTCAAGCACGAAAAATGCAGTCACTGCCTCCCACGCAACAATTTTCCACACGATCCCCAAAACCAAATCCACCTCCTCCACCAACTTCAAATAATCTTTCTCAAGCCCTGCCTCCACAGCCAATTTGACCCCATTTCTCAAACTTTCCTCACTTAAACAATCCTTTTCAAAGTTTCCCTTTATACCCTCAATCCCAACTGAACCCAAATTCAATCTCACTCTTTCCAAACTACTCTCCCCTAAATTCCTCAATTCAAACCCCAAATGCAAAACTTTTCCCCCCAACTTATCTCCCGAGTTCGAAACCACCCGAATAACAGAATGCAAACTCCTAACAGCTTCCCTCACATTTCCATTAACAACAGGAATCTTAGAAAACGAATCAATGTTAATTTTATCATCACCTTTGTTAGAACTTGCAACCAACTTGGAGCCGTTGAGTAAGACTTTGATGTCGGTAGCGACTCCGATATCGTCTTTGGCGACGGACCCATCGCCAGAATCGGTTAAGTCGAAGGCTGATAAGTTGGCCCTTGCGGCCTCACAGGAGAGGGCAGCTACTGCCACGGCGATGGTGGATAAAGCTGAGGAGCTTTGGTCTAAAAGCTTGCATGTATCGAGTAATGTTGACATGGCGGATCCGTCTTCGTTTACGCCCGTGGGTTGGGGATTCTTTTGAGAAAGTAACAGTGAAATGCAACGGCGAAAAATGGAGAGTGTGATGTGAAGAAGGAGTCAGCTGTTAGGGTTTTCGTGGGATTTTCTTTTTTTTTTCTGTTTCTTTGAAATGCGTTAAAATGAAGCCAATGTAAATTTGTGAAAACATTTTCTTTTCACAACATTTTTGGAATATTTTAGAATAATTAAATGTGTTTTTATTTTTAATACAAATCCATCTTATAAACTTAATTACTCTTTTGTCAACAAAATTTCTTCTTGTACTATACAAAATTATACAAAAATATTGAGTTTAATTTTTTAATATAATTTATATAAATTGAATTTTTAAATTTTACAAGTAAAATTAAAAAATTAATAAATGTTTTTGAAGATATATATATAAATATTAATTAATTAATTAATTATTAAATGAACACGTATCAATTCTGTAAATTCCCTTGTAAAGTTTAAAAGTTCTATTATTACTGTAGAAAATGATAATTCAATAATTAAACAACCACTTTATTATATTTATTGTTATAATACTATATTATTAAAATATTTCTTTAATAACTTTATAAATAAAATTTAAATATTGAAGATTTAACAATAATATGCATTTTTCAAAAAAAGTTTAAGTTCCAACGTACCCATTGCCTTTCTCTTTTACTTAATTAATTAGAGTTCATGTTTTACATTTTTATGATAATATTATTTATATTTAGATAAAATATTCTAACATTTTAAAATTTTAATCATAATTCGACATGAGTCTATTAATTTTCGAAATTCATAATCTATTTCAAAAGAATATCTCTCACTAGATACATAAATATAAACGTTAATATTTTTATTAATTTAATGATATGATAATATTTTTAAAATAATATTACTGTTCATTAATTTTAAAATTTATTGCTATATAAATTATATTTTTTATTTTTTTTACAAAAATAAAAATTATCTCAATTTTACCACCTTGTGGTCGATGGTACTCCTTAGGAGAGCTCAATCTAGTTCTTCTTTCCCCTAAGATAGCAAATATTAAGGAAACACAATCTAGCAAAATTGTGCTCATCGATTAGATTTGGTCACGGGGTAGCTAGTAGACAAAAGGGAAGGTAGATAGATTTTTTTTTTATTTTAAAGAGTGGAGAAAAAATAAAAGTATTTATATATTTTACGTTTATCTATTAACGTCGTTTACATTTTAAAATAAACTGTTTATTTCGAAAATTAATAGACTCATGTGAAATTATAATTAAAATTTAAAAATGTTAAGTATTTTACTTTTTATTTTTTAATTTCTTTTCTCTATAAACTCACAATTTAGAATAAAAGAGTTATTATATCTTTTTCACACTTTTTTTTTCACTATTTACTTTATTTGCATAATCTATCATTTTATCATTTTTTTAGATCAAACTCTTTCTTAATCTTTTCATAAATTAAATGATTTAGTAAAAATTATTGATTGTAATGATAATATATCTATCTAATTTCAATAATATTTCAAATTTTTAATCTTATGATAAAAGTGTACATTATGAGTTATAATGATGTAATTTGATTAGATTGACATTCAAATTTTAACATGTTGACTTGGATTTATGATCGTAATTGTTTGAGTGATTATAATAAATTTTTAAAATATTATTATTTTATTTGTGTGATTGAATTAATATTGAAATTAAATACACATATAGTAGTTAAACTTCTAAATTTTGTGTGGTCTAATCAATGACTTTCACTACATCATATAAAAAAAGGGGGGAAATACATAATTCATATCAAAGCAGAAGGTCATCATCGGCAGATTCTAAAAACCTGTTGTACCTTTCTTTGTCTTTTCTTTCCCAAAGCTCAACTGCCCGAGGCTCTACTGTCTTTTTCATCAGCACTGTCTTCGATCTGCATCTCCTAAGAACTCTTCTTTTCATTATACTTAACTCTCTTGTACTTTCCATCTTGGAACATCATTGCACTCATCTCTTCCTTAAGTCCATCAATATTAGTGTCGAATTCTTGATCAAAACCATCAAGTTGAAGATAGTTCATCCAGTCATCCTCCATCTCTACAGTATCTTGTTTCTTCAATTCTTGGCATCCCTCGTCCCCATTGCAGATAAATTCCCCATCTTCAAGTTCATCGATCGAATCATACTCAATCAGCTTTGCAAGAAACCTCTCCTTCAAGTCACCTTCTTGCTTGAATTCTTCCACTTCTTCTTCTTCGCTGTCTACACTTTCACTGATCAAGGTAAATTCATTCTCTTCCCATTGACCAAAGCTAAAGTTAAATTGCATATCAAACTGATTCAACCACTTCTTCACATGATCTTTATCTTTCGTTAGCCCTGCACTCTTCACCTTCAACTGATCTTCACCTTGCTTCCCACATCCACTTTTCAGTACATGCTCATTAGCTTTGTCAAACCCCAAAGACAGTTCAGTGAACCCATTTCGTTTTATGATATCTTTTTCTACTTTCATTGCCTTGCTTTCCTCATAAAGACTTGTAAGAGGATCAAGATTGGCCCAAGTACGATCATCCAATTGACAATATTGTGATGTCATGAACTCATTCACCCTTCTCCTGACATTTCCTTGATCTTTCTTCAGTACTTCAATGTCTGCCCTGAATGCCTCATCGGTTTCATCTTCACCTGTTTTGCCATTCTTATGCGCCAAGTCAATCATCTTTTGATCTACTCGCTC
Organism: Theobroma umbraticum; assembly: GCF_002168275.2. Taxonomy (NCBI): domain Eukaryota; kingdom Viridiplantae; phylum Streptophyta; class Magnoliopsida; order Malvales; family Malvaceae; genus Theobroma; species Theobroma umbraticum. The sequence goes on along the minus strand of NW_018397259.1, from coordinate 4,122,025 downwards.
AATGTAATAATTCAGTTCTGAAACAGTGATGATCTCAGGACTTATTTCGCCTTCATCGTCCTTTGTCATTAATATCCCAACAAAATGAACACCACAAACAACAAAACAGAGGAATTTTTAGAGGAAATATTAAGATTTTTAATGACAGCTTCATAGTTGTAGGCTATAACCAATCCTTCCAAAATCATTAGTGCAATCCACTCCTCTAGAAAATGCAAAAACTTATAGCCAACAAACATATTTGATCTTAAATCATTAGTGAACTACGCGAATTGTTTTTATAGGCATATTTAGTCTAAATCATTATTATAATATACACATCTTGAATTTGTAAAACTTATAATAAATATGCATATTTAATCTTAAATCATTAGTAAACTATATAGCCCTGTTGTAATATGCATATTTAATCTAAATCATTATTGTTATACACAACTGGAAATTGAAAAACTTATAACTAAAATGCATATTCTATCTTAAATTGTTGATGAACTACACGCGTCTTTTTAAGATACGTATTTAGTGTTATACACGTGTCTTGAAAATATAAAATTTACAATTAATATGCATATTTAATCTTAAATAATTAGTTCATAACACACGTTATTTTAGCATATATGCTTAATTTAAATCATTAGTGAATTATACGCGCGATTTAATTCACAGGTAAAAATACTTTTAGTGAATATCACATTCAATTTAAATCATTAATAATGAAGACGTATCATTTTAAATGCAAAATACAAATTATATTCAACAGAATCATAAATTAAGCAATCGAACTAATAACCAGTTCCAAACTATTAAAGTCAGGGAGTTTTCTCCTTGCAAGACAATATATATATATATATATATAGCAGTAAAGAAAAGAATGATATCAAGGCAAGAGGGTGGATTTAAGCCTGACCTCTTGTAGGCGTGCGTCAAACTCGTCTCAGCCACACTGTATGTAGCAGAATTTGCTTTGTTTTCGTCACTCTCCCCTCACAAAATTTGGGTGAATTTTCCAATAAAACTAAACCAATAATCCTCAATGAAAACTGGAACTAGGGTTTATAATGCCACTGGATGGCGAAAGAGGGAATTTGGCCATAACGGGAAATGATCGGAGAAATGAATGCAGAATCCAGAAGATTTTCATGATGTCAAACCTTTTTTTTAATCTTCAATTATGGTATTATATCTAACGTGGAGATTCATATTCAACTGCATGCTTATCCATCTTTCTCAATAGGTTTTTATTTATTTTCCTTCCATTTCTGTTGGTTTCATACACAGAAAAAGTTTTAATTTGTACCAAAACAAGAAACAAATTACCATGAAATCCAAGAATTTTTTGTTTTTGGTAAAGAAGGGAGAAACAAATGGTCTTTCCCCCCCAAAATTTGGCTATTGCCAGATTTGCAGAGAACAGGGAATTCATACCCCTTCCCCCCAAAAGAAAAAAAAAAAAGGAAAAAGGTAATGGAAGGATAAAAAATAAAAAATAGGGAATAAATATTGAAAATTAAAATTTAATTTCTAATTAAAACAAAATATTGTCTATTTTGGTTCATAAATAGTTTTTTTTAATCAATTTTGTGTTATATAAAAGTCGAAGAGATTATAAACAAATAGTAAGAGATGAAAGATTAAAAAAAATTATAATCAAATGAAACTAAAATTGTCAGTTGAATTTCTCCAAAATATAAGAACATAAATTTGACATTGTAATTATATTAAATATAAATGAACGTGCTATATTCAAAATGTCACACCATAATTTGTTTTTTTAGGTGAGTTTATCACACCATAACGTGCACGGCGTTTGATATGAGGTGATTACTCCAAAATTCATAAAGAAAAGACAATTATATATAAAAGATAATTAATTTTCAATTATAAATAATTGAAAATTTTGTAATATCGATCTATAAATGATTCAATCAATTAGGATTCAAAAAATTATTTTTAAAAAAAAATCATTCAATACTATTGGAATTCTTATTTCTAAATCAAATAAATCTTTTTCATATTTATAATAAAAATATTTTTAAGAAAAGTTATTCGATACAATTAAAGTTTTTATATATTTAAAAATTAGATAAACTTTATTAGTATTAATAATAAAAAAATTTAAAAATGGTAATTAAAAATATTTAACAACAAATATGACAAATTTTGTCAATAAAAAAATTTTTAACATTCACACTCATATATACATATATATATATATATATGTATGTATATATATAAAATAAATAATACGCGCACAGCTAAAGTTAAAAGAAATAGAAATGAAGGGAAAAACTAGCACATGCAAAATAAATAAAAGCAAACAATGAGATATATGTTGTTTGAAAAACATAAGAAATGATATGAAGTTGTCTTATTTAACAAATAAATGAGAAGTTGGTTGAATCTGATGCTTATAATTAATATAAACATTGTTTCTTCAAAAAGAAAAAGGTTAAGTTAAAAGAAAAAGATGTGATTACCATTAAACTGTTGATTCAGTGATGGACATGCATGTTAATATAATTGGCAAGAAGTTTGGTAAGCTTCTCAAGCTCTTGTTTCACTTGGGTATTTTCCAATGCCAGTTGGTGCAGGCCATGACCAGCTTGCGGTTCTGGGAGCAGTGGACTACCACAACATACACAAACCGTTTTAGCCAATGCCTCTCTCATTGCAAGGTTTTCATAAAGCAAACTTTCCTTGCTTGCTCGAAGAATTGAGTTCTCTGCTCGTTCCTTTCGAGCCTTGGTTTGAGTTCTTTTGTTTTGAAACCAAAACTTGATTTGTTTAGGTTCCAAACCAAGTTCCTTGCTCAACTCTCGTCTCTGGTTTTCGTCCGGGTGAGCACATGACTTGAAAAATGCTTCCAGGGTTTGTATTTGGTGAGTCGTGTGACGATGATATATCCTTCCTTTCTCGTGACAAGTCGAAGCTTTTTGCTCGTCATCTGAACTGCCAATATTTCCGCTTGCAATATCCATTTTCACTTATGTCAAACTAAAATGAATATGATTTGCAACCGTATAATGCATATGTTTATGTATGCACGCTCTTTTTAAGAGAAAATAATGTTGAATGCATGCATGCCAAGAAGATTGAATAAATCAAGAAGCATGATCAAGGAACGAGGGAGCGGCATTTAGTTTTTATGAGGAATTAATTAAGTGAAGGAGATAATATTATTTTATTTCATGGTATCCCTCTGACCCTTCCATATTAATCAAGCATGGGAGCATGCAGTGAAATAATAGTGATCAAGCAAACAAGTATAAATAGATCCCTTAAAAATAAGATATTTTCAAACATAATCTTCTTTATAATTTTAACTGTTTTTAATCAAATTATATCAGTTAGAAAGTTGATCAATTCTTTGTAATATGGACAATTATAATTTGATTAGATATATCAGTTGATCAATTCTTGATTAGATATATCAATTAACCAACAACTTCAAAACAATTATAGGGTACTAGCTGAAGTAACTGAATATCCTTTAAGACTAAGATATATCAGATTATCACACTAACTGTAAACAGATACTATATATTTCTTGGAAATGTTAACTGTTTTTCAGTGGTTAGTTAAACTGTCTCCCAGCTTGGCATCCTAGTTTTCGTGGTGCAAGTGATTGTTGAGTGGATTGGCTTTCAAAAATCTAGCTTCATCCTTCAATGGTGAAGTGACTTGCTAAAATTAACTAGAATGTATAAATTGTTCTTCAGGCTGATATCCAGTTATGCTAAATTTTACTTTCAGGCGTTTCCCTCTCATTACTTGAATTACTGAACAACACAAGCGGAACTAACATGGCCACGTTACATACTTTGGCAAGCGATGTGATGGAAAGGTCCTACTCTTATGCACTTAAAAGTGTCCATTCTACTCTAGTGACTCTCATAGTGTGCATTTGATAATTGGTTCAGGACAGGATCACATAAATTGCTGAATAGAGGCAGGCGTTTAGCAATGCTTATGCCCTGATTTGATGGGACTCATGACACATCAGCAACCATAAAACATAGTGCCTCCCTTTGCACAAATAAAGAAACATTGTTCTGATACTGTAGAAACTGGATCGATGGGATGTGGACCTAAAGCTTTGCCAAGCTCAGCCCAAATCGAGCCTGATCTGTGGTTTTGGACGAGTAATTCGCTCCATGGATATCTAATACGTTCATATAGGAATGTAGACAAAATAATAATGTAATGATTGCCGTTGGGCGTCTGCTCAGTCACCATCTCCTCTTCCAACACAGGCAAGTGGAAAGAGAAATAATTATTCAGAGAAATTAACCTTTTCGATTAAAAAGGGGAATGAGGGAGCAACACGCACGCGCTTTTAACAGCTAAACTCATTCTCTTTTCTTCCTTAAAACCACGAACTCTATCTTGTGTCTCTGTTTCAACTTTCACTTTGCATCGTCCTTGATTCCTTCTTTCAGGAGGCTCCCTTTCAAGGTGATATCTTAGCCCTTTGATTTTTCCATTTTAGATGCGAAAGTCTTTTTCTTCTCTTCAGTTTTCCATTCAATATTTAAGTCCTTCTTAAGTCGGGTCAATCTTAATATACACAAATGATCAATCTTATCAATTGGGTTATTTGATCTACTTATATAGATTTGGAAATTTCACTGTGAGTATGTATTAATTTTTTGAAAAGCAAAAGATTATGAAAAAAAAAAGGAGAGGGGATGGAGATTATGAAGGTTTGATTAAGGATTTGAATAACAGGGGAAGCATTTTTAGCGATTGTATTGTAATGGGTCTTCTTATATTTTATAAATTTGAAATCTTTTCTTTTATTTTGTTCTAAACATTGGTTCTCAAGAAATCTTGAAACAAGATTTCTCTGCTTTTTGTTTGTTGAAAGCATTCGGCTTGTGACTATCGGCTTGTGGGTCCCGGAAATTGAAAATTCTTTTTGCTGCGCTAATTTGTTTTCTCAGCATTTATTAATTTTGCTGTCTTCTTCTTCAATTTAGTCATGTGTACATGCCTTTGCTTTTTGATTTGTTGGATTTCAACTGTGGCAATGTTTGCCTAGATCTTGGAGAACTTTATGATTGCAATGATAGTAGAAGTTGGTTAGCGGTCAGCTGTTCTATTTCATCCTTTTTGACCTTATGGATGACTGCTACTAGGTTTTCACAAAAGATTGATCACCTTTTTTCTTCTGTTAGACGTTTGTAATGACATTCATGATTTTTCTTTTTGAGGCATCCAATCTAAACTGATTGTTCTGATGAAGGTGAGATGCAGATGAGATTTCAGCTCTTTGGGACCCGTTAGGGAGTGTCATGGTGACATTAGGAAATTTTTCTATTTCTTTTCCTTCTTAGAGACGTGTAATCAATAAGCTCCGAAACCTCCTGTTAGGCATACAAGGGAGTTTCTGGTCTCATATTTTGTCATTTTTATTTCGAAGTTATTTTTCTGTGATAATTAGGAAAGCATTTACTGTAAAAAGTTGCTTTTAGTGTTATTACCAGTTTTAAAATGCTTTTTGTTCTTAGGTAGACAATGATGGCATGATCCAACTGTGTAGTGTCTGCTAACTTGTATTCCATGGTAGTTTTAAAAAAATATGAATATCTATTCATTTCTTGTCTTGAAGGTGTCTATAATAAATGGCTTTGGTTACAACTGCCGAAGTCTGTGATGCAAATCCACAGCTAATCGTGAATGGTGAACTTCGGGCCCTCCAACCAATATTCCAGATATATGGTCGTCGCCCGGTTTTCTGTGGACCTATAGTTACACTTAAAGTATTTGAAGACAATGTTTTGATCCGTGAGTTTCTTGAGGAGAAGGGTAATGGCAGAGTTCTGGTTGTAGATGGTGGTGGTAGTTTAAGGTGTGCCATACTTGGGGGCAATCCTGTAGTTCAAGCTCAAAATAATGGATGGGCTGGAATAGTTGTTAATGGCTGCATAAGGGATGTTGATGAGATAAATGGTTGTGACATTGGGGTGAGAGCTCTTCATTCTCATCCAATGAAGGCCAATAAGAAGGGAATTGGGGAGAAGCATGTCCCAATAACCGTTGCTGGGACTAGAATCTGTAATGGGGAGTGGCTTTATGCAGACACTGATGGTATCCTCATCTCTAAAACTGAGTTATCTGTTTGAGCATCCTTTTCTTCCTCAAGGTAGAATCTGCAGGATGCCTTTCCAGGCTGGTAAGTTATATATGCCTTTCTGTTATTCTGTTCCTGAGATGAGATTTTATGCATTGGACTAAGTTGTGTAATGTATTATTAATTTGTGATAATGAACATTTGCTGATCACTTTGCGAATCTGCGTAATGCTATTTGTGGTGCCATCGTGAGTAGGAAATGCGAACTGAGGATAGTTAATAATGTCAATCCATTTTTGGCTCTGAACGTTGTTTCAGGGAGAAGATATTTGATTCATGAGCAGAGCATTATGGATCTGTATATTGTGTAGCTTATGAAACATATTGATCTATAAAACGGCTGGTGAAATTCTTTTGTATAAAGTAGTAATGTGTAATTAAACATACAATTATTATTTATTATTATTTGCATAAGAGGTTATTAAAGTGCTTCTTTCTTCTAGAGGACTGAACGACTGAGCATCTGATGTCTACCCCAAATGCAAGACTCTAATGAACTAGTGATAAGACTCCTTTTGGGTTATGATTTTCTTTGTTAACTGGTTGCATTCACATGTCTCTCTGAAGATATGGAGATTGGTGATCGAAATTCCAAATGCTTTGCGAATATTTGACCAAATTGTACCTTCCTGTTGAACGCTCTCTACTGTGGCGTATGGAACCATAGAAATTTGGAGACATAAATTATGTGAAAATTGAACTGAGCAGCCCCCAGCGTACATCACATTTTCTGTTAGGGGAAACACTCTAGTTTCCACAACAATGAATAGAATTGCATGCAGGTACATAGAGAAATGGAAAGGGATGAACTAAGGGGAATTTTGTTACATAAAAAAGCTTCAAAATATGAAAGGGTAATTAGAAAATGCTGAATTTCTTTCTGGCAGCAGAGCCAAGAAAAGAGAGAAAAATAAAATAAGCCGAAATTCTTTAGAGAATGCATTAGAATTCCTACTATTGTTATGAGGATTTTATTATTTCTTGAAGGGAAATTAGCCCTTCAACTTATTAATCTGGTGTTCATCTCCTGTTTACTAGACACATAAAACAGCACAAAAGGAAGATAAAAAAAAAAAAATGAAAGTCCAAGCATGCAAAAGTTATGCATGTCTGTACGAAATAAGATTAAATCATCTTCTTTTACTTTGCAGAATCCTTCGTCCCATGTATCTGCATCAGAAATGAATAGAAAACAAATCATATTATTTTATCAATGTATTCAAAATGACAAATATAGAAACAAATAGTAATAAATATTATCATTACCTTCCGAGCATCATAAGTGTAGCTTGAGGATTAGTCCCAGGAGAGAAATTGAAGGTAGAACCATCTATAACCCTAAGGCTATCCACACCAAAGACCTTGTAATCTCGATCGACAACCTTTCCAACTTGACAGCCTCCATGATAATGCCAAATAGTCCTAACAGTATCTATGCAGAACTGTTCTAAGGAAACTGGCATGCTCGTCCCTGTTATCATGTTTAGAAGATCTTGTGTTGTTGTGTTGCTGTAACGGAATCTCGAGTATGATTTGGAATTCACGACGTTGATGATGGTTTTCATGCCTTGGACGCACTTCCTTAAGTCCTCAGGCGCCTGAAAGTAGTTGAACCTGACCCTTGGGTTGTCACTCACATTTGTGCTTCGAAGCTCAAGGTAGCCCTTTGAGATTGGACCATCAACCTTCTCCACAATATTGGCAAGATTTGTTGGAGAATTAGTTATGGTGTCTCGGAATGCTCTAAAGCTTTCTCCATCCTGAAATTACAACCCAAGTCAAACGGTAGAATCTCTCAAACACATTCGAGTTGATTTAACTTTTTATAAACTAACATTGTGTTAATGAGAGTGTAGCAATGGGTAAAAACCTGATTGAAGTTTGTAGTAAAGTGATTGGTAAGAGTTTGAGCACCAGCAAGGGCAGAATAATCAAACCCACTGGAAGATTCTATATAACTACCAAATTTGGTGATACCCACAATTGCATTGATTGTGAACTCAAGAGGCGTAGGAGAAGGAATTATGAGAGAGTTTAATGGATTATCAGCCATCCCTTGGCCAACCATGGCCTGGTTTAGCACCACCTGGATACCGAGTGGCTCCAGCTGAGGGACGGGCCCAATACCACTTAGCAATAACAATTGTGGACTGCCAATTGCACCTGCTGATAAAATTATCTCACTCGTTGACCCATTTTTCAGTAAAGCCGTGTGCCTTACTGCTTTGTCATCGTAAAAGATAACCCCCTGAGCTTGCGGTCTCGAGCCCTCTGCCATAGCAATATATTTTAATTAAAAAAGAAATGAAAAGTTAGCATTTTGAATGTTGTAATGCCAGCGAAGACGTCTTGATCATATATATGAATACAACAAACTCGTAATTAATTAGGTTACATTTTACAATTTTAAATTTAGTATAAATTGTGTAATAGGATTAATTTTATAAAGACGAGTGTCATGATTATATTTAAATTTTATGAAATTGTAATTGGATTACTAATTTGTTAATAGTGAATTTAAAGTACCTAAATAAAATAGTGAATTTTAAATCCATCTTCTTATATTATTTCAAATACATATGAGTAATACATCTTAACTAGTGTTGATATAATCTTCAAATTCATCCTCTGAACACAGTTTATTTAATACATCAAATTAAATTCACTCTCCATATTTACAAACATAGTACAAATTAAATTTGTGAGATTTTTTTTCAAAAAAATTGAGTAAAATCTAACCTTTTGATCACTAAAAGTTTTCATGATTTTTTATGATATAATACTTTTAAAAGCTCCTAAACTATTTTAAAAAAATTAATTAAGTTATTATTTTTTATTAGGTTTGATCAATTTTTTTTTTATAATTAAGAGAAGAGGGATTCGAATCTTACTCTTTAGGTGAGAGATCGTGCAACAATTAATGAACTAAATGTTTGGGTACGAGTTTAATAAGTTTTTATATTTTTATTTTAGATTAAATAAGCTTTTATAATTAATAATTAACTAATTGTTATTAGTCAAAAAATCATTAGTTATTTTATGTCTACGACCTTGATTATAGGAAGGGTGAAAAATATCAAATGACCATGTTATCATGCCACATCACTATCCATAACATGTTAACATGTCGCATCAACACCATGCGGTATACAATGACAATACTTAGTGAATTATTAGTTATAAGAACTTATTTGATTTAAAATAAAAATATAAATTTTTTTTTAAATTTTTTTAAATAATTCAAAAAAAAAAATTAATGCAATTTGATCACCATCTTTAAGCACTAACTAAATACGTTGATGACATTTGACATAACTCTTTTATTTTTATATGGCCAATGACAGATGAAGCATTCTAATAGAATTTCTAACAGTGTCTAACAGCAACCAACAATTGAAAAAAAATAATATTCATTTTGTTTTAATTTAATTGTCACAATTGACTCTGATAAAAAATTTGAACTTCAAATCTTTATTGTTTTTAATATTTTAAATAATTAAATTTAACAAAATATAAAAAATTACTTCATTAAGAGTTTTTTTAAAATATAATTTTCCATATTTTTATTAATCATAAATACAAAATAATAAGAGGCCAAAGTTTTCAATTTAATTTGTCGAACAAAAATTAAAATGTAGACAAATATTTTGGGACAAATTAAGGAAGTTTTAGTGAATAAATTGTATTTTTTTTAAAAGAAAATGTAGTTGACCAAAAAAGAAAGCACGGAAATTTTTAATGTTGACTGTGCTAACTAAACATTAAAGTTTTCCATTGTGATTGCTTCAGCAAATAAGCTTATAGGATTCTACGAAAAATAACGGATTTAATTACCTTTTCTGGTAAACGTGATCTTGTGCACAACAGCATGTAAATAAACCTTAATCCTCTTAGGATCAGCATACTCAAGCAAATCAGCTGCAGTGTGTCTATTTCCATTTCTATCCAAAATACTTCCAACAGCTTTAGTCCCATTAATGTGATCATATGTAAACCCATTATATGGCAAAACCCCAGCCTCAAGCAGCCCATCTCTCACTGCAGATTGCCACTGCGACACAATTGGCTTGTGCACCAACTTCCTTTCAACCCACCCGTAAGAATCACTTGCTAATGCTTCATCCATTCCATTTTGCTTTAGGAAGAATGTTTCTGCGTGCGAGTAAATCCCTGCGTTAATCACTGTTCCACCGCCAAGCGCGCGTGGTCGATGGTTAGGAACTCCATCCTCGGAGATGAATGCTTCGGAGAATGAATCGGGAGAGTTGTCTGTAACAGTAGACAAAAAGTTCTCTGTTCTTATCTTGGTCGTGTTTAGATATGGAGATCCCCCTCTTTCCAAGACTAGAACGTTTGCATTTCGAGACAGGGTTGCAGCCAATGGACAGCCAGCGGTTCCCCCACCGATGATTATGTAGTCGTAGAATGAAACTGCTGGAGCAGAGGTTGCTTCTTGGATAAAGCTGAAATTAGGAGCTGCAAATGAGATTTTGAGTTAATATTTAATTTTTATTAACCTTTAAAATTTAAATTTCGTATTTGTAATTTTTAAAAATATTTTAAATTTATCCATTTTAACCATCAGTCATTAAAATTCGACGATGTATCAATATCACATGAATATCTATGTGAATGTTCACATAGTAAAAATATGTGGATTCGGACACTTGAATATGTTCGCGAGCTAAAAAGTGAATCCATATGACTTTTTAAATTAAGATTTATATTACATATACCTTACATGATGTTGAGGTAGCATATTTCATTGATTGTTAATGTATTTCAAATCTATCTAGTCTCTACCTCCTAAATACGTATAAAACTATCACAAAAAGAAAAAAAAACCACCTAAGTGTTAAAATGGAGTAAATTCCTCTAATGATTTATGAATTTTATGTACTATTTTATTTTTATTAACATTTAAAATTCAAAATTTTTATTTATAATTTTTAAAAATATTTTAAATTCATTTGTTACAACTATTGTCATTTGTTGCAACTGTTGTCATTAAAATTTGACAAAATTTGTTATTTAAGTATCACGTGGACGTCTACGTGTCAAAAATGAATGAATCCAAAATTTTGGATGTCCACATGAGAAAAAACTGAACTCATTCACCTTTTTGAATTGAGTTTTATGCTATGTGAATGTCTACATGGCATTAAAGTGACATATTTCATTGATTTTTAACTGTGATCAATGAAATAGATGGATTTAAAACACTTTTAGAAAGTCATAAAACAAAAAAATTTAATTTTCAAAATTACAAATAAAAAATTAAATATCACACAAATTAAGATCAGCAAGAATTGATATATTTTATTTGTTATAATAAAAATTCAATTTAAAAATGTCAAAAATAAAACTATAAGAAGAGATTTATAAAATAAAAGAAATTATCTCAAAAGAAAATAAATACTACATATGAACCTAAATCGAAGTCTTCAAAATGAGATGCTTATATAGATAAAAACTAGAGTACCTTTTTCTCCATAGCTGAAGCCATGGAAAGCAAATTCAACTGCAATAACAAGTGCAAGAAACCTCCATGAGGGCCAGGAGTACTTCAAACCCATATTTTTCCTATAACTTGTGCTCCAAAGAGCTCTTGGAACTAAAATCCATCTAAATACAAAAAACTACAAGCTCTCTTATAATAAGGTGTCGATTGCACTTGATCACTATAAGCCTACACTTATATTTTTTGGTATAACAGGTTTAACCTAGACCCTTAGGCTCGGTCAAATATAATTCAAGTTTGGATATAAATTTTTAGGTGTGAGTTCGGCTCAATCATAATATTAATATAAAAATAAATAATATTTTTTATGTTTTATATTGATGTTTACTTTTCAAATGGCATAAAAGTTATATGACTTGGATAGTTTGTTCTTTACTTCACAACTATTAGACTCAAATATAATGTAAAAGCGGAGGGACTCACACCTAAAGCCAAGATATGATTTTACTTTTTCTTTTTTTAGGTTGGTACTCCATAATTCCATATAGAGCGAAATCCTATCCTAGCTAAGCGGGTGCCATGGTATTTCCACCGTGTAGAGTCCCCCCTCTGTTAGGTTTGCAGTTTGCTTGTATGATTTGTTTCTTTTATTTTATTTTTAGGGGTGAGCAAAATTAATACAGATCAATTATTCATTTAAATCAAATGCGAGTTGGGTAAAATAGTTTGATCTAATTAATCTATTAGACCAATTGGCTCAAAATGTTTGATCCAAAATAATTGATATGTTTTATTTGTTATAACAAAAAATCAATTTAAAAATGTCAAACTAAAACTACAAGAAGAGATTTATAAAATAAAAGAAATTATCTCATGGTAACATCAATTCATATATATCATATATGTATGCACAAGAAAATAAATACTACTTATGAACCTAAATCCAAGTTGTTTTCAAAATGAGAGGCTTATATAAATAAAAACTAGAGTACCTTTTTCTCCATAGCTGAAGCCATGGAAAGCAAATTTAACTACAAAAACAAGTGCAAGAAACCTCCATGAGAGCCAGGAGTACTTGAAACCCATATTTTTCCTAGAACTTGTGCTCCAAAGAGCTCTTGGAACTAAAATCCATCTAAATACAAACAACTAGCTCTCTCATAATAACGTGTCAATTGCATTTAATCACTATAAGCCTACACTTATATTTTTTGGTATAATACATGTTCAAGTACTACTTTTTGTCCCACGTCATTAATATATCAATGCATTTTTATTTTGTTTATTAAAAAATCCCAATGGTTTTGCTGATGTGTAGAGGTGTCGAAGGGGATTGGGCTATCAAACCTAGGCCCCTAGGTTCAGCCTAATTTAATTTAAGATTGGATATAAATTTTTAGGTGTGAGTTCGGCTCAATCATAATATTTATAAATAAATAATATTTTTTATGTTTAAATTGATGTTTACTTTTTAAATGACATAAAAGTTACATGAATAGGATATTTTATTTTTGTTCTTTACTTCACAACTATTGCACTCAAAAAATGTAAAAGCTGAGGGATTCACCCAAGCCAAGATATGAATTTACATTTTCCTTTTTAGGTTGGTACTCCATAATTCCATATAAAGCAAAACTCTATCCTCGCGGAATGGTGGTGCGGGGTGCCATGGCTATTACTGTATAAAGTTCGATGCCCCCCCCCCTCTCTAGTTAGGTTTGCAGTTTGCTTGCTTGTTTTGTTTTCCTGTATTTTTTACCAAAATTACACCATGAATACAGTCAGCTTAAGTTAATGGGTGATATGATAAATGCAAAGTTTAACTTTATCATGGATTAACATTGTTTGATATATCAACACCATCTCAATGACACATCAATATCATTAATGGTTAATTTGGATGGAATTAGATGTAGAGACCTAATTGCATAAAATCTCAAAATATAAAGACTAAATTAACTAGTTTTGAAATAGATGGATTAAATTGACGAAAAACTTATAGTATAAGGACCTGTGGGATTCGTTGACTCTTAAATTACATTGAATGCACCATTATATGCTTAGTAGAAAATAGGCATATGTTGCATTAATCCTACACTGCTTTATTGAACAAGTGTAATAGAAATAAAATCAACAGAAGTTAATTTTTATTGCTGATAAGTACCCTAAGGGCACTTCTTAAGGTATTCATGCATTTTAAGTAATTTTTTCATCCAACTTTATTCAATATCATCAATTAAAATAAAAATAAAACTCAAAATACCACTTTACTTGTTTGTAAAACCCTATATTATAAAAATTAATTTAATTTCAAAACTCTTTAAGTCCTATATGATAAATTAAAATCGATAAATTACAAAAAACCGCATTAATTTTTTTTATTTTTTTGTTATAATCAAAGACAGTGGTACAAATGATATGAATACAACGCTATTTGAAATTAGTAATTTAGTTAAAATCTTTGATTTAATTATCTAAGATGTAATCTTTACTACTTAATTTCACCCATATACAAATTAGAAAGGTTATATTGTTTGTTACATTTAGATATGATCAAGAAAATTAGGAGTGAAAGCCTAAACTTTCGTTAAAACGTTTATTATTACCACTTGGCCTTCAGCCAAATAATTTTACTTTGTAGATGGTTCAGTCTACAATGCCATTAATTAGTAGTGGCAGCAAAAGGGAAAAAAACCAATCTTGTTCGGAGAAAAGATAGAAGAAGGAGAAGAAAAATGAAGGGAAATTGATAAATGGTTTGTAGAGAGAGAGAGAAGGGGAGAGGGGAAAGGAGAGAGGAAGAGAAAGGAGTAGTAATGGTAAATGACTTTTTTTGGTCATATACAGATTAGCCTAATGCTGCAAAAGGACTTCAGATCCTCTTTCAGTACTCTTAAATTATGGAGCTCTTTGGCCTCGATCCCTTAGCTTTCCTTAAGATTATTATGGCTGTTTTGCTTCAGCTATGGATAGTTACTTCACTACATGATGCTGGCTGGTTGGAGATATTAGCAACTGCCTACTTCTTATTGGTGTATTTTCAAAATCAAAGGTTATATAACAAAAGCTATCTCACCTCAAAAGTTATGTTATATAAAGTGATATAGTATGACTATTGGATTGTAAGTAGGTTTCACGTGAATGGTTATGTCTTTTGGTAAAATGACATTCAAAGGTTATGAGACAAATTGAAAAAATACCATAGCTCACAAGTTTAAATATGAAAAGTTATTATTTCAAATTATAACTCAAAGATTATGTTTTATAGAATAAATGGTTGTCCTTTATAAGGTGATTATTGAAATAATACCTTTATTCAAAAGTTGTGTCTTGCAAAATGTAAAGATGTCTTTTAAACAAAGTGGTGCCTTAATAAAAGAGTTGTGTCCTTGAAGAAGAAATACTTGTAAGATTATATAAAGGGCTTGTTGTTAACCATTTGACACATCAAATCAAAAACAAAACAAGACAAAAAACATTAAGAGTAAGAAGAGTGTTGTATTTTATTAACTTAAACACTTAAGTTTGCATCAACTAGAAAAACGTCTAAAATCCTTATAATCTACTTGCTGCAGAAAGTAGGCTCTAACTTTTTTCTAAAAGTAGACTCTAACACTGAACAACATTACAAACCCTCGAGTGTATCTAGTGGCATACTCTTGTAAAGTGCAAGAAGAAGTTAGACGTTAGCTTCATGGTATCCTTAAGGTTATTCGCATTATTCTCCTTTGCATAGTAAGTGGTGGGGGTAGAATAATTCTTAAAGATAGCGTCTATTGAAAGCCTTGCCTAGAAGTCAATTTTGTTGATTCCTTAAATTTCATTTAAAGCCCATTTGCATGAACATTTTTAAGACTTATATTCATAGTGTTGGAATTCAAAATGGCTTCACTTAAAGATATGGCTACCAATATTGTCAAGTTAGATCGCTTTAAAGGAGGAAACTTTATTCGATGGTAGAAAAAGATGCATTTCCTCCTTACAACTCTCAATGTCTCTTATGTTTTAGATACACCAAGACTAGATGAAGAAGGTGCTGAAAATCAGTGAATCAAACTCATTTAAGGCGAAAATAGGATAATGATAACTACATACGCATGGGACACATTCTTAATGGAATGTCGAATGCATTGTTCGATGTGTACCAAAATAAAGCTTGTGCAAAACAACTTTGGGACAAATTGAAAGTACGATACATGGCTGAAGATGCAAGTAGCAAGAAATTTCTAGTTAGTTCTTTTCAATAACTATAAAATGGTTGATAATTGTTTTGTTATGGAGTAATTACATGAGCTTGAACGTATCCTAAACAACTTTTAGCAATATGGTCTTAAAATGACAAAGCTGTTGTGGTATCTTCAATAAGTGATAAGCTTCCCCTCTCATGGGAAGACACTAAGGAAACTCTAAAACATAAAAAAGAATAAATGTCTCTCAAGGACCTTGGTAATCATCTTCAAATAGAAGAAGATTATCGCAAACAAGAAAAAGAAAAAGATTCTAATGAAAAGAATCTTGAGACTTTGAAGGTCTATGTGGTGGAACACAAACCATCAAACAAGTTGGCCTCCCATAACAAAAGAAAACATTATGTGGGTATGAATGGAAAAAATCCTAAGATAAAAAAAAAACAAAAAAAGACCATGTTTGCATTGTAATAAGCTTGGACACTTTAAGGTAGAATGTAAACTTTTGAAAAATAAGACGTAAAGCATGAACAACAACAAATTTATGGTTATGTTTTTTAGGCCAATCTTCTCTAAGATGGTGGAGCTTGATGAATTGACACTGGTGCAACTAATTATGTATGCAATGACAAGAGTTTTTTCAAGACTTTGGACGTAGTTAATGATGAAACCATGCTATACATGGGAAATTCCTCCATTACACAAGTGAAAAGAAAAGGTATCGTAGAGCTTATGTTTACTTATGGAAAAATAGTTGTACTACACAATGTCTATTATGTACTGAAAGTTAGAAAGAATCTTGTGTTTAGTGGTTTATTGATTAAGTATGGCTTCAAATTAGTATTTGAAGCAGATAACTTTATCTTTACAAAGGGTGGATAATATGTGAGAAATGGATATTTTTGTGGAAACATGTTCAAACTTAATATTAATAAGAACATTACTAGTTCTACTTATATTGATGCCTCATTTAATGTTCATGATAGTAAAGTAACTTTATCTAATTTATGGCATAATAAATTAAGTTATGTTCATTATAGAAGAATGCATGAGATGGCTAAATTAGAGTTAATACCCAGTCTTGATGTAAATAATTATATGTGCAAGACATGCATGGCTAGTAAATTCACAAGAAGCTCGTTTCCTAAAGTAGAAAGAAACTCTAAATTACTTGCAATAATACATTTTGAAGTTTGTGACAAGCATAGTACTCTATCTACTGGTGGAAAGAAATACTTCATAACATTTATAGATGACTTTTCTAGATATTGCTATATTTACTTATTTCATACTAAAGATGAAGGAATGGAGAATTCAAAATTTATAAAAATAAAATTGAATTACATTGTGAATTGCTTATCAAATGTTTACAGAGTGATAGATAAGGTGAATATTATGATTCTAAGTATTTTGAGTCCACTAGTATTATCCATGAGATTACAACTCCATACATACCAAAACAAAATGGCATAGTGAAAAATAAAAATCGAGTTCTTATAGAAATGGTCAATGCTTTGCTTTTTAATTTAGGTTTGGGAAAAAGATTTTGGGACAAAGCCTTATTAATGGCTTGTCATATACTAAATAAAATCCCAAACAAAAGGACTAAAACTACTCTTTATGAGCTATGGAAAGGAAGAAATCTAAACCTTCATTATTTAAGAGTTTGGGAATGTCGAGCCATAGTAAGAGTTTAAGAACCAAAGAAAAGGAAATTGGGTGAAAGAGGAATTGAATGTATATTTATATGATATGTTAAACACAGTAAAGCATATTATTTTATGGTGATAGAGCCCAATGATTCATATTCTATTAATATAGCCATAGAATCAAAAGATGTTATTTTTGATGAAACAAGGTTCCATTCAATACCAAGATCCAAAGAACTAGTAACAGAAAGTGATAAACTTTCAAAAAATGGTGAGGAAACTATTGAGCTTTGAAAAAGTAAAAAAATTAAAAAAACAAAGACATATGAATATGATTTCCTTATGTACTTAGTAGAAGGTATAAGAAATGAAACATGTGAATACTTATCTTACTACTTTAATGAACAAGTGGAAGGTGATTCTCAAACTTAAGAGGATGCAATGAAGTCTCGAGATGTTTCATTTTGGAGAGAAGCAATACAAGATGTAATGGACTTGATAATGGGAAACAAAACTTGAAAGTTGATAGACTTTTAACTGGGTTCCAAACCAATAGACTGTAAGTGGATTTTCAAAAAGAAAATTAATGTTGATGGAATCATGTATAAGTTTAAAGCAAGGCTAGTTGCAAAAGGCTTTAAACAAAAGAAAGGTATTGATTATTTTGATACATATGCACTGGTAGTAAGAATAACTACAATTAGAGTGTTTATAGCACTTGCATCTATACATAAGATGGTAATTCACTAGATGGATGTTAAAACAACAATTCCAAATGATGAATTAAATAAAGAGATGTCTATAGAACAACCTGAAAGGTTTGTCTTTTGTAATCAAGAAAGGAAAGTGTGTAAGCTTATAAAGTCCTTGTATGGATCAAAACAAGTGCCTAAATAATGCCATCAAAAGTTTGATGAAGTTGTGTTAGGTAATGGTTACAAGATCAATCAATCTGACAAATGTGTCTATAGTAAGTTTTATAATGGTACTAATTTAAAACAAGTGGAGGACACAAAAAGGTGTTTGTCAAAGGATTTTGACATGAAAGATATAGGTGTGGCAAATGTTATTTTTAGTATAAGAATAATGAGAAACAATAATGGCATAACATTGTCTCAATCTTATTACATTGAAAAGATTGTAATGAAGTATGGTAACTCAGATTGTATGCCAATGTCTACACCTTATGATTCTAATCTAAAGCTAGTATCTAACAAAGACAAGCCAATAGTACAAAATGAATATACAAAAGTGATTGTATGCCTAAGGTATGCTATGGTCTGTACAAGGCCTGATTTTGCTTTTACGGTTGGTCAGTTTACAAGTAATCCAAGTAAAGAACATTGGTATGCTGTTTATAGAGTTCTAAGATACCTAAAGAGTACAAAGAATTATGGCATTTGTTATTTAGGTTTTCCTTCAGTTTTAGAAGGGTATACAAATGCTAGTTGGAACTCAAACAGAACAGATCATACATTTACGACTGGTTGGATTTTTACAATTGGTGAGGGTGTTGTTTTTTGGAGTAAACTCCACCATGGAGGCTAAATTTATAACTTTAGCATTTATCACCTAAGGAGCAAAATGGTTAAGAGATTTACTATATGAAATTTCGTTGTAGTCTAAACCAATGATATCAATATTGAAATATTGTGACAATGAAGCAACGATATCAAAAGCATATAATTAAACATATAAAGGAAAGAGTCGATATATTGAACTTCGATATAGCATTGTAAGACAAAGAAATAGTGATGGTATAATCACTATAAGTTATGTGAGGTCTTATGAAATTTAACAGATCGGTTTACCAAAAGTCTTAAAAAAGACTTGGTAATACAAACCTTAAGAGCGATGGGTCACAAGCCTATCAACTAAATCAACAATGGTGGGAGCTCAGTTTGACGCTTGTGGCCAACTTGTAAGTCTTAGGTATTGACCATTCTATCACATGGATGATTGCAAGCACTAATTTATATTTTCTATCCCAAAGATGTATAGTGTTTAGTCCTTATAATGTGTAAGATAAGGTTAAATAAAAATTCTTAATAGACCCATAACATGTATATGTTGAAGTACTATAATTAAGGGGTACTTTGGATAAGGGTTACCTATGTGAGTGGAAGTGTGGCCACTTCTAAGAGCTAAAGGCTTGACTCTGGCAACACTCATGAATGGATGCCAAACATAAGGCTATCAAATGTGTTAGGAAAACTAGATACAAAGTGAGCAAGGAAGCTTGTGTGTGCTTAGTAGCCCGACTAGTCAAATGAATAATCGATGGTTTAATACTTGGTCAACCACTCAATTCAGGCTAGAACCAACCACACTCACTAAGTGAAGGTTCAAATCTATAGGATACCTTCATTTATACATAAGGTTCCCAAAGTTGTTGGGGTTTGGAAATTTTAAAAATGCTGAGGGATTGTTAGTGTGTTTTCAAAATCAAAAGTTATATCACATAATGAAAAGCTATCTTAGCTCAAAAGTTATATCACATAAAGTGACATAAGATGATGATTGAATTGTAAGTAGGTTTTCATGTGAATTGTTATACTTCTTGATAAAATGACATCCAAAGGTTATAAGATAAATTGAAAAAACACCATAGCTCAAAAGTTTAAATATAAATAGTTATTGTTTCAAATTATAATTCAAAGATTATATTTTATAGAATGAATGGTTATCTTTTTATGAGGTGATTATTGAAATAATACCTTTATCCAAAGGTTATGCCTTGCAAAATATAAAAATGTTTTTTAAACAAAGTGATGCTTTAATGAAAGGGTTGTGTCTTTGAAGAAAAGATACTTACAAGCCTATATAAAGGGCTTATTGCTAACTATTTTAACACATCAAATAAAAAACAAAATAAAAATGAAAAAATCAAGAGTAAGAAAAGTGTTATGCTCTATTAACATAAACACTTAAGCTCCTATTAACTATAAAAACGTCTAAATTTTTTATAATCTATTTGCTACAAAAAGTAGGCTTTAAGGTTTAACAACTTTACAAACCCTCAAGTGTATTTAGCGGTCTACTCTCGTAAAGTACAAAACAAAGTTAGACGTTGGCTTCATGGTATCTCTAAAGCTATTTGCATTATTCTCCTTTACATACCTAGTGGTGGGGGTAAAATAAGTCTTAAAGATAACATCTATTAAAAGGTTAATCTTGTAGTCAATTTTTTCGATTCCTTAAATTTCATTTAAACCCTATTTGCACCAACACTTCTTTGGCTTTTTCCTCAACCATAATCTCTTCTTACCATCCATGAGCTCAACCACAATCTTGTCTTCTCCACTTTTGTCTACAACCGTTGGCTTGGGATTTTGACTAACTTTTTCATTGGTGTGATTATGTTTGTGACTTTCTAGAAGTATCACCTTGAGCATCATCGTTTCCAAGGGTAGATGGCATGGACATGGATGTCCCAAGTTACATCGACGCCCATTTTGTGACTAATTTTGTAACAAAAGTCATACGGGTGATCTTCTAATTCTTTTTCTACGCACTCTGCCCATTATTTCACAAACCAAATCTCCCTAGTTATTGGGAGTTCATCTACTTATTTATTCAGATTACACTTGATGCAACCTTAGTTTACTTTGAGGGCTAGAAACCTTTCACGTATTTGATACTTTCAACATTTGTTGGGGGTGGAATGCACTCAATGCGGCAATGGCCGACCATTTCATCTTTGAGCACTATGTATTCAAGCCTGACCAAGAGACATATCCTTACTATGGTCCCCTCATAACATAGAATGTCACAATGAGCACCATGATTTCCCAATGATCCCTAGGAGCAAGTTGCAAATGGTGAAGGAGACTACCCTCGAATATTACATGGGCTTAAAATCATATAAATCTTGGAGCCAAGTTATTTACATGTATGTTATGGATAGTATCGTCAGTTCTTTTAGCCGAACAAAGAGGAAGCTCTCTACAAAATATGAATAGTCAGAGTAAAGGTGTGATCTAATATAGTGAATTGCATATCTGGAATGTTGTAGCGCGGTAGGCTAATGCTTGCATGATGTTTGGTTTCAACTCCGATTACAACTTCAAAGAAAAGGCATGATCTAATAATTGAATGCAAAAATCATTTTTTAAAAGAATTGAATATAAAAATTATTAAGATAGAGGTAGTTTAATTTTCACAATATGCAATGAATTGCATGGAGGGACATGAGTTATTATTGGTTATAAAATTGAGAGAAATAGTGGAGAGGAGCAGAAAAGAGAATGTTACTTAAAGTGAATTGAAAATTACACATGTATCATCATCATGCTTTATTTTGTCATGTGTCACTTGCATGCTTCTCCACTTCAAACTGTCACATGTAAAACATGTGATTATTGGACATATATTTTATTAGACACATAAAAGGGAAATGGAACTCGAACCATGCAAGAGTTTACATATGTCTCCTCTGGTGTATTTTCTTTTTTGCTGTTTCTTTTCTCCTAAAATGAAATTATTATGCATGCTTGCGTGAAACTAAATTGGATCATTTTTTTCTACTTTCTAAAATTTTTCATCCCATATATCTGCATCAAAAATTGATAAAAAACAAATCATATTACTATAAATGTACGAAATGATTGATATATTCAAACTTCTAAATATATAAAAAAATGGTAATAAATAATAGCATTACCTTCCAAGCATCATAAGTGTAGCCTGAGGATTAGTCCCAGGGGAGAAATTAAAGGTAGAACCATCTATAACCCTAAGCCTATCTACACCAAGAACCTTGTAATCGCCATCAACAACCTTTCCAACTTGGCACCCTCCATGATAATGCCAAAAGGTCATGACAGTGTGTATGCAGTATTGTTCCAATAAAATTGTAGAATTAGGACGTTGTGGTCTCAGGTTCATCGGAATGCTCGCCATCATGGTTAGAAGATCTTGTATTGTTGTGTTGCTATAACGAAATCTCGAGTATGATTTGGAATTCACGACGCTGATGATGGTTTTCATGCCTTGGACACACTTCCTTAAGTCCTCCGATGCCTGGAAATAGTTAAACTTGACTTTAGGGCTGTCACTCACATTTGTGCTTTGAAGCTCAAGATAACCCTCTGAGATTGGACCGTTAAACTTCTCCACAATAAACCCAAGATTCGTTGGTGAATTATCCATTGCCTCTTGGGATGTCATAAAGCTTTTTCTGACCTGAAAACATAGCCCAACGCAAAAGACAAAATCTCTCAAACTCATTTGAGTTGATTTAACTTATCATATGATCAAAAAACTAATTTCACATTATTAATATTGTGTCAATATGTTTCCAATTCTGAAATGCGAGGGTGAAGTTTATATAATAAGATAATTACTTTCAATTATCTAACTCAAAATCACATGTAAAAAAATAAATAAATAAACAAAATATCAAGTGAGAGTATAGCAATGGGTAAAAACCTTATTGAAGTTGGCAGGACTTTGAGCGACGAAAAGGGCAGACAAACCAAATCCACTGGCAGCTTCAATATAATTATTCAATTTGGTGATGCCCACAATTACAGCGAGTGAGAGCTCAACGGGCACAGGAGACGGAATGATGAGACCGTTTAATGGATTGTCAGCCATTCCTTGACCCACAATAGTATGGTTCAGCACCACCTGAATACCAAGCGCCTCCAGCTGAGGGGCGGGCCCAATACCGCTCAACATTAACAACTGTGGACTTCCAATTGCTCCTGCTGATGAAATTACCTCACTCCTGGACTTATTTTTCAAGAAAGCCGTGTGCCTTACTCCTTTGGCATCGTAGAAGATCACGCCCTGAGCTTTCGGTCTCGATCCAACTGCCATAACAGAATATTGTAGTCAGTCTGACGAAAATGAAATGGAAAGCTAATTAGGGCATGCATTCTGAAATTGCATTGCCAATGTACATGCCTTCATCCCATATATGAATACGACAAACTGTTAATTTAAGAATCTTAAGGCTGCATTTGACGATTCTAAATTTATATCACTTGAATGCTTGATTGGCATTCCACAGAACCTTTTCATTCTAGTGTGGCCAATGATGACGAAACATTTTAATAGCAGTCAGCAAGTAACCATCAATTGTAAAATATAATCACTAATTTTGTCTTTGTTAACTTATTATAGTTTTTTTTTATATAATTAAAGGAAGAGGGATTTGAAAATGGGATAATACACCAATCAATGAGTCAAATGCTCGAATGCAGTTAAATTATCATAATTGACTTTACTCTATTTAAAATTTTCAATTTTACTTAAAATGTGAGTATCAAAGTATGTAAGGAAAAAGGAAAGCACGGACTTTTTAGTGGCCAAAAATGAAAGTTTTCCATTTTGTTTGCTTATACACAAAACCAAAACTTAAGTGCAGGGAACAAATTCAGCACAAGAGAAAAATGATTTTAAGTAGATAAGGTTATTGGTATAATGTCTGATAAAACTGTTAAATTATTTTAAAAAATTTAAATAAATCCTTCTATTTTTATTATTTTCAATTAAGTTCAAAAAATAATATTTATAATTAATGGCTGATTAATTGTCATTAATTAAAAAACTTTCACTATGTTAATGTGATGGTGAAAATGACATGTGGTCATATTATTATGTTACATCATTAATTATTATGACATATTATCATGTCACGTCAATGTCATTAAAAAACGACAAATAATATTTTGGTTAAATCAATAATTAATTATAAGACTTATTTGATTAA
>NW_018397259.1:4096529-4097777 GCF_002168275.2 Theobroma umbraticum | reverse complement strand
ATCCGTTTGACATTTTAAATTAAGATTTATATTACATGTACCTCTACGTGACCTTGAGGTAACATATGTTATTGGTTGTTAATGTATTACAAATTTATTTGGTCTCTACCTTCTAAATACATATAAACGATAACAGCTAAGTGTTAGAATGCAGTAAATTGCTCTAAAGATCTATGAATTTCATGTAATACCTTAGTTTATTAATTTTAAAAATTCAAATATGGTATTTATAATTTATAAAAATGTTTCAAATTCATTTGTTGCAACCCTTGTCGTTAAAATTCAACAAAATTTGTTATTTCAATGTCTACATGTCCAAATTAAATGAGTCAAAAAATTTTGATGTCCACGTGAGAAAAAAGTGAACCCATCTAACTTTTTGAGCTGAGATCTATGCTACGTGAACATCTATATGACATTATAGTGGCATATTTAAGTGATTTTTAACTGGATCAAAAATTTTAATTTTAAAAATTACGAATAAACAATTAAATATCTAACAAATTAAGATTGCAAATGATCGATGTATTTTTTTTACAATAAGAATTCAATTTAAAAATGTCAAACTCAAATTATAAGACTAGATTTATAAAATAAAAAAAATTATCTCATTGTAACATCAATTCATATATCATGTATGTATGCAAAGGAAAATAAATACTACATGTGAACCAAAATCCAAGTCTTCAAAATGAAATGCTTGTAGAAATAAATACTAGAGTACCTTCTTCTCCATAGCTGAAGCCACAGAAAGCAAATTCAACTACAAAAACAAGTGCAAGAAACCTCCAAGAGGACCGGTAGTACTTGAAATCCATATTTTTCCTATAACTTGTGCTACAAAGAGCTCTTGGAACTACAAATCCGTCTAAATACCAAAAACTACAAGCTCTCTTATAATAAGGTGTCGATTGCATTTAATTACTATAAGCTTACACTTATATTTTTTGGTCTAACATATGTTCAAGTATCACTTTTTGACCCACGTCATTCAATATATCAATGCATTTTTAGTTTGTTTATTAAAAAATCGCAATGGTTTTGCTGATGTGTGGAGGTGTCGAAGGGGTTGGGCTATCTAACCCAGGCCCTTGGATTTGGCCTAATTTAATTTAAGATTGGATATAAATTTTTAAGTGTAAGTTTGGCACAATCATAATATTTATAAATAAATAATGTTTTTTATGATTAAATTGATGTTTACTTTTCAAATGACATAAATGTTATATAAATAGGATATTTTGTTTT
>NW_018397259.1:4095913-4096429 GCF_002168275.2 Theobroma umbraticum | reverse complement strand
CCCTTTTTTTCTTTCCCAAAATGAAATTATTATGCATGCTTGTGCAAAACTAAATTGGATCATTTACGTCTATTTTTTAAAATCTTCCGTCCCATATATCTGCATCAAAAATTGATACAAAACAAATCATATTATTATCAATATGTGAAATGATTGATCTATTCAAACTAACAAATATATAAAATAAGAGTAATAAACAATATTATTACCTTCCAAGCATCATAAGCATAGCTTGAGGATTAGTCCCAGGGGAGAAATTGAAGGTAGAACATCTATAACCCTGAGCCTATCCACACCGAGGACCTTGTAATCTCGATCAACAACCTTTCCAACTTGGCAGCCGCCATGATAATGCCAAATGCTCATGATAGTGTCAATGCAGTACTGTTCCAAGGAAGCTGTAGAATTAGGATGCTTTGGTCTTAGGTTCAAGGGCATGCTAGCCATCAGGTTTAGAAAATCTTGTGTTGTTGTCACGGAATCTCGAGTATGATTTGGAATTCACAACTTTGATGA
>NW_018397259.1:4095402-4095602 GCF_002168275.2 Theobroma umbraticum | reverse complement strand
TACTTACAATTATATAACTCCAAATCACCTATAAAAAGAAAAATAAATAAATAAAATGCCAATGAGAGTATAACAATGGGTAAAAACCTGATTGAAGCTGGCAGGACTTTGAGCAACAGAAAGGGCAGAAAAATCAAATCCACTGGCGAATTCTATATAATTACCCAATTTGGTGATACCCACACTTATCACGAGTGAGA
>NW_018397259.1:4095220-4095374 GCF_002168275.2 Theobroma umbraticum | reverse complement strand
CCAACTGAGCGGCAGGCCCAATGCCACTCAACAATAACAATTGTGGACTCCCAATTGCACCTGCTGATGAAATTATCTCTCCCATGGATTCATTTTTCAAGAATGCCGTGTGCCTTGCTCCTTGTGCATCGTAAAAGATCACCCCCTGAGCTTT
>NW_018397259.1:4094859-4094975 GCF_002168275.2 Theobroma umbraticum | reverse complement strand
CTGCGGTATGTCTATTGCCGTTTTCATCGAAAATACTTCCACCAATTTTAGTCCCAATAATATGATCATACGTAAACCCATTATATGGCAAAACCCCAGCTTCAAGCAACCCATCT
>NW_018397259.1:4094558-4094759 GCF_002168275.2 Theobroma umbraticum | reverse complement strand
GGATCTGTTACTGCTGGTTTTATGATTGTTACTTGTGGATCAATGTTACTTGTGGATCAATGTAATGCAGATTGCATAATGATTGAGGATCCTCAATTGCAGATCTTAAACTAGATGATTTAGCCTTTAATTGTTTGGCAAGATTATGATAGCGAATCAAATCAAGATACAAAAGAAATTAACAAAACTATTGAAACAATC
>NW_018397259.1:4093820-4094162 GCF_002168275.2 Theobroma umbraticum | reverse complement strand
TATTTTATTAGACACATAAAAAGAAAATGAAACTCCAAGCATGTAAGAGTTTACATATGTTTCCATTTGAATATTTTCCTTTTTTCTGTCTCTTTTCTTCCAAAATGTAATTATTGTGCAAGCTTGGGTCAGAGTAGATTGGATCATTTTCCTCTACTTTCTAAAATCTTTCGTCCCATATATCTGCATCAAAAATTAATAAAAAACAAATCATATTACTATTAATGTACAAAAAAATTAATATATTCAAACTTCTAAATATATAACATAAAGGTAATGAAGAATATTAGTACCTTCCGAGCATCATAAGCGTAGCTTGAGGATTAGTCCCAGGGGAGAAAT
>NW_018397259.1:4092904-4093213 GCF_002168275.2 Theobroma umbraticum | reverse complement strand
CAAACTCATTTGAGTTGATTTAACTTATCATATAATCAAAAAACTAAATTCATATATTTAATATCGTGGTAGTATGTTTCCAATTCTGGAATGAGAGAGTGAAGTTTATATAATAAGATAATTACTTACAATTATATAACTCCAAATCACCTATAAAAAGAAAAATAAATAAATAACTAAATAAAATGTCAATGAGAGTATAACAATGGGTAAAAACCTGATTCAAGCTGGCAGGACTTGGAGCAACAGAAAGGGCAGAAAAATCAAATCCACTGACGAATTCTATATAATTACCCAATTTGGTGATAC
>NW_018397259.1:4090101-4092804 GCF_002168275.2 Theobroma umbraticum | reverse complement strand
GCTTTCTAGACAGGAGGAAAAAACTCACCTTTTCTACAATAACAAGTGCAAGAAACCTCCATAAGGACCAGGAGTTCTTCAATCCCATTTTTTTCCTATAACTTGTGCTTCAAAGAGCTCTTGAAATTAGAAATCAATCTAAATACAATAAACTACAAGCTCTCTCATAAGGTGTCGATTGCATGTAATCGTTATAACCCTACACTTATTTTTTTGGTATAACAGATTGAACCTAGGCCTTAGGTTCGGCCTAATATAATTCAAGCTTGGATATAAATTTTTAGGTGTGAGTTCGGCTCAATCATAATATTTATATATAAATAAATAATATTTTTTATGTTTTAAATTGATGTTTACTTTTCAAATGACATAAAAGTTATGTGAATTGGATATTTTGTTCTTTACTTCACAACTATTACACTCAAAATATGTAAAAGCTGAGGGATTCACCTAAAGCCAAGATATGATTTTGTTTTTTCTTTTTTTAGGTTGGTACTCCATAATTCCATATAGAGCAAAACCTATCCTAGCTAAGGTGGTGCCATGGCTATTTCCACCGTGTAGAGTCCCCTCTACTAGTTAGGTTTGCAGTTTGCTTGATTGTTTTGTTTTCTGAAAACATTGTGCTGAAATTAATGAGTGATATACATACACATAGTTTAACTTTATGGATGAGATGAATGTGTGATACATTATGTTTTGACTTTTTTTTTTAAAACGATTTACTTAAATATATTTTATATTAAAAACCTAACTTGTGACCTGTGCTACATACAGATTAGTTTTATCTATTTAAATACATGTGTCTGCATACAAATTAACATTATTTCCATAATTATATCTATATCTTCAAAAAATTATAAATATACAATGTACATGAATACAATTGACATGTTATAAAAAAATTAAATCTTTTTGAAAAAAATTAAATCTTTTAGAAAAAAATTATATTTATGTAGGAGAGTATATGAATTGATATGTTTAAATGATTGCCAACTATTGGTGAAGAAAGAGATATGCAAACACTTTGCAAATTGTGAGCTTCGCTCCATGGTCATTGTTGACAAAAGTATGATGGAATTAGATCCCTCGACAACCAATTATCCAGGAAAGATTCCATCAGGAATCGATCTCCTCAGTGATGTTGTGGATGAGACTGCTGAGAGAAAGAGGACTTGATACAAATTCCTTTGTCTGAACATTATGTTTAATGCATGTGATTTAGTAATAACATTGTTGGAAACTCCATAACCAGATATAGTTTATGTTATTATAGTTTAAAGATTTTCTTCTGAAAAAAAAAACTTACATTAATTAGGTGGTAATCCTGTGATACCCAACATCCCACATCTGATGTGAATATGATTGTTAAGACCTATATAACAAACAAAATCTACTACTAGTAGTAACTTGAGCTTAAGTTTTTTAGAGCCACGTGGTTTAGGCCTAAAGAGTTGTTGGGCCAATGGTTAGACTTGGGTCGTTACAAATGATATCTGAGCCTGCACCAGTCCAATTTGAGCTTTCACATTGCTCTGGTGAGATCTTGGATCAGTGGATGTGATGTGTGGCCTTGATGAAAACATCAAGGATTTGAGTGGTTGGGATTGAGTTGGGATTGCGATACCCAACATCCCACATCTAATGTGAATGTGATTGTTAAGACATATATAAAAGTCTAACAACTTGAGGCCCCTTTTCTAGCAAAAATTAGAGTGTAATCCCATAACTTACATTAATTAGGTGGTAATCCCTTTTCTAGCAAAATTAGGTGATAATACCATAACTTACCTTAATTAGGTGGTAATTCCTTCTCTAGCAAAAATTAGGTGGTAATCCTATTACTTACATTAATTAGGTGGTAATCCCTAGTTATGAGGCTCAATTTCTTTCTAGTTTGTGCCATTTCCAACCAATTTTGAATAAGTGATAAGAGAAAAATCAAGTTTGAATTTAGAATATTTATTGAGACTAAGGCACTAAGCTAAGCCTAAGTAGCTTAACGACTAGGTCTTTAATTTTTTTTTAAATATTGGATATTTAAATTACATTGGATGCACCATTATATGTTTGGTAGAAAATGGGCATCTATTATGTTAGTTCTAAATTACTTCATCGGACAAGGTTAATATATAGAAACAAGATAAATAGAAGTTAATTTTACTGCTTATTAAATACCCTAAGGACACTTCTTAAGGTAAGCATGCATTTTAAGTAATATCTTCATCCGCGTTCATTCAATATCACCAATTAAAATAATTAAAAATAATACCATAAATACCACTTTACCCATTAGTAAAATCCTAAATTACAAAAATAATTTAATTTCATACCTCTTCAAGTCCTATATGATTAAATTAAAATTAGTGCTTGTGGAAAGAAAACCAAACTGGCCTTCTAATAGTCTCAGTTTGTCCAATTGTGAACCAGCGCAGCCAGGGGCGGATCAGAATTTGTGTTTAGTGGGGGGCAAGTTTTCACCAGTTGCATAAATCTTTGGTGTGTTCAATGGAAATTTTCTTATAGTTTTCATAGGAAAAATAGGAGTGAAAGCCTAAACTTTCATTAAAACGGTTATTATTAGTGTTCGGCCTCCTACGCCCTTAGCTAAATAATTTTACTTTGTAGATGGTTTAGTCTACAATGCCATTTATTAGTAATGGCAGCAAAAGGGAAAAAGAACAATCTTATTCGGAGAGAAGA
>NW_018397259.1:4089935-4090091 GCF_002168275.2 Theobroma umbraticum | reverse complement strand
AGAAGAAGAGAAAATGAAGAGAAACTGATAAATGGTTTGTGGACAGAGAGAGAGACGGGGAGAGGGGAAAGGAGAGAAGAGGAGAAAAGAGGAGTAGTAATGGCGAACGACTTTTTCTGGTCACATATAGATGAGCCTCATGCTTCAAGGAGACTT
>NW_018397259.1:4088719-4089810 GCF_002168275.2 Theobroma umbraticum | reverse complement strand
GTTGAAGATATTTGCAACTGCCTACTTCTTTGGCTTTTTCCTCAATCACAACCTCTTCTTACTATCCATGGGCTCAGCCATAATCTTGCCTTTTCCACTCTTGTCTACAACCATTGGCTAGGGATTTTTGCTAACCTCCCTGGGTGTGCCCATGTCTGTGACTATCCAGAAGTATCATCTTGAGCATCATCGTTTCAAAGAGGTAGATGGCATGGACATGGATGTCCCAAGCTACAACGAAGCCCATCTTGTGATTAATGTTGTAACAAAAGCCACATGGTTCATCTTCCAACTCCTTTTCAATGCACTCCGTCCATTTCTTAAACGAGAACCCTCTGATTATTGGGAGTTCATCAACTTATTTATTCAGATTGATCTTGTTGCAACCTTAGTTTACTTTTGGGGCTGGAAACCTTTTGCGTATTTGATACTTTCAACATTTGTTGAGGGAGGAATGCACGCAATGGCTGACCATTTCATCTTCGAGTATTACGTATTCAAGCCTGACCAAGAGACATATCCTTACTGTGGTCCCCTCAAAGCATCAGATATTACGATGAGCACCATGATTTCCCAAGGATCCCTGGGAGCAGGCTGCATAAGGTGAAGGAGACTGCCCCTGAATATTACGAGGGCTTAGAGTTGTATCAATCTTGAAGCTAGGTTATTTACATGTATGTTATGGATCATATTGTAGGTCCTCTTAGCTGAATGAAGAGGAAGCTCTCTACAAGATATGAATAGTCAGAGTAAATGTGTCATATAATAAAGTGAATTGCATATCTGGAATGTTACAATGTGGTAGGCTACTGCTTGCACGATATTTGGTTTCAACTCCGATTACAACTTCAGAGTTAAGGTATGATCTAATACTTGAATGTAAAAATTAATAAGATAGAGATCGTTTAATTTCCACAATAATGCAATGAATTGCATGAAGGGACATAGAGTTATTATTTGCTGTAAAATTGAGAGAAATAGTCGAGAGAAGCGGAAGAGAGAATATTACATAAAGTTAATTGAAAATTACACGTGTATCATCATCTTGAGAAAAATTTTGTTTCACTAAAAAGTGTATGCAAGATTTCAGT
>NW_018397259.1:4088053-4088619 GCF_002168275.2 Theobroma umbraticum | reverse complement strand
TATCTGGAATTTTGCAGTGTGGCAGGCTAATGCCTGCATGATGTTTGGTTTTGACTCCGATTACAACTTCAGAGCCAAGTTATGGTTTAATAATTGAATGTAAATATGATTAACATAAGTGGCAGCTTAATTTCCACAATAATGCAATGAATTCCATGGAGCAACATAGACTTATTGCTCGTTGTTCATCTCCTATTTATTAAACAAGAAAAAAATCAAAGTCCAAGCATGCAAAAGTTTATACATGTTTCCTCTAACATATTTGCTTTTTGTTACTTTTTTTCCAAAACGAAATTATTATGCATGCTTGTGTAAAATGAAATTATTATGCATGCTTGTGTAAAACGAAATTATTATGCATGCTTGTGTGAAACAAAAGTAGATCATTTTCCTCTACTTTGTAAAATCCTTCATCCTATATATCTGTATAGAAAATTAATAAAAAACAGATCATATTATTATCGATGTAAAAAATAATTGATCTATTTGAACTTCTAAATATATAGAAAAAATGGTAGTAAATAATAACATTACCTTCCAAGCATCATAAGTGTAGCTTGAGGATT
>NW_018397259.1:4087339-4087626 GCF_002168275.2 Theobroma umbraticum | reverse complement strand
AAAACTAATTTCACATGATAAATATCATGTCAATATGTTTCCAATTCTAGAATGAGAGAGTAAAGTTTATATAACAAGGTAATTACTTTGAATTATATAACTCAAAATCTTATGTAAAAAGAATAAATAAATAAACAAAATGTCAGTGAGAGCATAGTAATGGGTAAAAACCTGTTTCAAGTTGGCAGGACCTTGAGCAACGGAAAGGGCAGTAAAATCAAACTCACTGACGGATTCTATATAATTACTCAATTTGGTGATACCCACAATTACAGCAAGTGAGAGCT
>NW_018397259.1:4087128-4087239 GCF_002168275.2 Theobroma umbraticum | reverse complement strand
TTGGGCCCGCCTCTCAGCTGGAGGCACTTGGCATTAAGGTGGTGCTGAACCAGACCCTTGTGGGTCAGGGCATGGTTGACAATCCATTAAACGGTCTTCTAATTCCCTCTC
>NW_018397259.1:4086997-4087118 GCF_002168275.2 Theobroma umbraticum | reverse complement strand
TGAGCTCTCACTTACTACAATTGTGGGTATCACCCAATTGAGAAATTATATAGAATGTGTCAGTGGTTTTGATTTTACTGCCCTTTCCGTTGCTCAAAGTCCTGCCAACGTCAATCAGGTT
>NW_018397259.1:4086769-4086970 GCF_002168275.2 Theobroma umbraticum | reverse complement strand
ATTTTATTTATTTATTTATTTATTCTTTTTACATATAATTTTGAGTTATATAATGAAAAGTAATTATCTTACTATACAAACTCCATCCTCTCATTCTAGAATTGAAAACATATTGCCACGATATTTATCATGTGAACTTAGTTTTTTGATCTTATGGTAAGTTAAATCAACTCAAATGAAATTGAGAGATTCTATCTTTTG
>NW_018397259.1:4085996-4086333 GCF_002168275.2 Theobroma umbraticum | reverse complement strand
TAATCCTCAAGCTACACTTATGATGCTCGGAAGGTAATAATATTATTTATTACTTTTTTTTTAATATTCGTTAGTTCAAATAGATCAATCATTTCGTACTCAAGCCACACTTAGAATGTTCGGAAGGTAATAATATTATTTATTACTCTTATTTTATATATTTGTTAATTTGAATAGATCAATCATTTCGTATATTGATAATTATATGATTTGTTTTCTATCAATTTTTGATGCAGATATATGGGACGAAGGATTTTAAAAAATTAAAAAAAATGATCTAATCTAGTTTCGCATAAGCATGCATAATAATTTAATTTTGGAAAAAAAGAAACGAGAA
>NW_018397259.1:4085746-4085896 GCF_002168275.2 Theobroma umbraticum | reverse complement strand
AATTATTAATTCATATTTTTAAAATAAAAAATAAAATAACTTAAATTTAATTACTAAACACAATGATTGAACGAGAAAGCTTTAGGGTTTATCCAGCCCTTTCAATTAGCAAAATTCATAAACCATTCAAGAAGACAAAATTCTGATTGA
>NW_018397259.1:4085395-4085531 GCF_002168275.2 Theobroma umbraticum | reverse complement strand
ATGTCACAGAATAAAAATTTAGGAGTTTATGTTGGACAAGATAAAAGTCATTACATTATGTTATCCTACATTAATCAAATCGAAGAACATACAAAACTTTGACACTAATGCAAATTGTGAACAGATTTCTACGAAA
>NW_018397259.1:4083543-4085081 GCF_002168275.2 Theobroma umbraticum | reverse complement strand
GACATAGACTTTCCTTTTGGTTTAGGTAACAAAGCATAATAATATTATGATGCCCAACAAGTCTTTAATAGGAATAAATTTAATTTGTCAGCAAATTCCTCAGGCCACGTGAGAAAATACCACTTCAAAATTTTCCTGATCTATTTTTATTTTATCATTTGTCATGTGGCATTAAATTGATAACTTAACATTGATTGATGATAGTTCATCAATAATTGGTGAAAAAGATTTATTTGATCTAAAATAAAATTATAGAGATTTAATTAAATATAATAAAAATATAAAGATTAAATTGAGTTTTTTTTAGGGTTAAATTTTTTTAATTATAATACATATTATGTATAATATAAATATAATTGAGTAGAATTCTGACCTAAAAGAATACATTCAAAATTGATTAGGATCCAGTCAGAGGCTACCAAAGTTGACGGATAGCCCAACCCTCTTACATACCTACACACATCAGCAAAATCATTGATATAATGAATTATGAAAAAGTGGAGAAAAACTGTTATACCAAAAAACAAAAGTGTAGGCCTTTAGTATTTAAATATAGCCAACACCGTATAAGAGACCTCGTAATTTTTAGATTTTTGTAGAATTTAAAGAGCTTTTTGAAGTAGTAAGTTATAGGAAAAATATGGGTTTGAGGTACGCCTGGTCCTCATGGAGGTTTCTTCTAGTTGTTTTTGTAGCTGAATTTGCTTTTCATGGCTTCACTTATGGAGAGAAAGGTATTCTAGTATTTATTTTGCGGGAGATATTTTAATGCTTACAATGTTACATCAATCTGACTATCCAACGGTTACTTTCAAGAAGACTTTTGTAGGCTATATATATATATATATATATATATATATATATATATATATAATATTTTCAAGGCATCTCATTTTCATTTTCAAGACTTCGATTTAGGTTTATATATAATATTTATTTTCTTTTTGCATTCATGTATCATTTGATGCTATAGTCAATAATCTATTTTATTTTATAAATCTCATCTTTCTCATTTTATGATTTGAAATATATTAAGTGATTTTAATTATTTTTATTTACAACTTTTTATAAATATTTCAAATCCATCAATTTCATCTACTGTTAAAAATCAATGAAATATGTCACTTTAGTGTTGCTGTCACATGGATATTTATATACAATAAAATGTCAAATGGATCTACTTTTGGCACATTAACATTCAAGTTTTTGAATCCATTTATTTTTGGCATGTAAATGTTATCGGGATGTCATCAACTAGAATGGATGAATATGAAATATGTTTTGTAAATTATAGATATAAAAATTAAAATTTAAAAATTAATTAAAATAAAATATTAGATAAAGTTTATGAATATCACTGTAATTTGCTTTATTGTAACATTTTAATGTCTTTTTGATGATAATTTACACAAATTTAGAGGCCATAAGTCGGATAGATTTAAAGATTTTTTTCTTTTATGTTTTTCTTTGTGCGAAGAGGAACAAAAGATACGTAATTAACTCAAGATCTCATTTGCAGCTCTTAATTATAGCTTTAT
>NW_018397259.1:4083188-4083443 GCF_002168275.2 Theobroma umbraticum | reverse complement strand
TTATCAATGCATTCTAGGATAGCTTGGCAAATTGCATATCTGGAATTTTGCAGTAGTGTGGCAGGCTAATTCCTGCATGATGTTTGGTTTCGACTCTGATTACAACTTCAGAGTCAAGTTCTTATTTAATAATTGAACGTAAATATGATTAACATAAGAGGCAGCTTAATTTCCACAATAATACAATGAATTCCATGGAGCAACATAGACTTATTGCTGGTTGTTCATCTCTTGTTTATTAAACACAAAAAAAAA
>NW_018397259.1:4082868-4083178 GCF_002168275.2 Theobroma umbraticum | reverse complement strand
TCCAAGCATGCAAAAGTTTAAACACATTTCCTCTAACATATTTTCTATTTTTTTTGTTACTTTTTAGCCAAAATGAAATTATTATGCATGCTTGTGTGAAACAAGATTAGATCATTTTCCTCTACTTTGTAGAATCCTTCGTCCCATATATCTGTATAGAAAATTAATAAAAAACAAATCATATTATTATCGATGTAAAAAATGATTGACCTACATGAACTTCTAAATATATAGAAAAAATGGTAATAAATAATAGCATTACCTTCCAAGCATCATAAGTGTAGCTTGAGGATTAGTTCCAGGGGAAAAA
>NW_018397259.1:4082295-4082400 GCF_002168275.2 Theobroma umbraticum | reverse complement strand
CACAATAAACCCAAGATTTGTTGGTGAATTATCCATTGCTTCTTGGGATGCCATGGAGCTTTTTCCAACCTGAGAAAACAACCCAACTCAAAAGATAGAATCTCT
>NW_018397259.1:4081965-4082285 GCF_002168275.2 Theobroma umbraticum | reverse complement strand
TGAGTTGATTTAACTTACCATATGATCAAAAGACTAATTTCACCTGATAAATATCATGTCAATGTGTTTCCAATTCCAGAATGAGAGAGTAAAGTTTATATAATAAGGTAATTACTTTCAATTATATAACTGAAAATCATATGTAAAAAGAATAAATAAATAAACAAAATGTCAGTGAGAGCATAGTAATTAATGGGTGAAAACCTGATTCAAGTTGGCAGGACTTTGAGCAACGGAAAGGGCCGTAAAATCAAATCCACTGATGCATTCTATATAATTACTCAATTTGGTGATACCCACAATTACAGCAAGTGAGAGCT
>NW_018397259.1:4081426-4081752 GCF_002168275.2 Theobroma umbraticum | reverse complement strand
CCATTTGTCAAGAAAGCCGTGTGCCTTACTCCTTTTGCATCGTGGAAGATCACCCCTGGAGCTTTGGGTCTCGATCCAAATGCCATAACAGTATATTTTTGTCCAACGAAAATGAAATGGAAAGTTAATTAGCGCACGCATTCTGAAATTGCATGGCCAATGTAGATGCCTTCGTCCTATATATGCATACGACAAACTCTTAATTTAAGAATCTTACGGCTGCATTTGACAATTCTAAATTTAATACATTTATTGATCATCACTAGAATGCTTGATTGGCGTTCCACGGAACCTTTTCAATCTAATGTGGCCAATGATGACGAAGC
>NW_018397259.1:4079738-4081326 GCF_002168275.2 Theobroma umbraticum | reverse complement strand
TTCTTGGATAAAGCTATAATTAAGAGCTGCAAATGAGATCTTGAGTTAATTACGAATCTTTTGTTGCTCTTCACACAAAGAAAAACTAAAAAGAAAAAAATCTTCAAATCTATCCGACCTATGGCCTCTAAATATGTGTAAATTATCATCAAAAAGTCATTTAAATGTTACGATAAAGCAAATTACAGTGATATCTATAAATTTTATCTAATATTTTATTTCATTTAATTTTTAAATTTTAAATTTTATATTTATAACGTATAAAATATATTTCATATTCATCCATTCTAGTTGTTGACAAAATTTATCACGTCGACATCTTATAAACATTTACATGTCAAAAATAAGTGGATTCAAAAACTTAAATGTTAATGTGACAAAAGTAGATACATTAGGCATTTTATACTATATAAATATCCATGTGATAGCAAAACTAAGGCAACATATTTCATTGATTTTTAATAGTAGTTGATGAAATTGGTAGATTTGATATATTTATGAAAAGTTGTAAATAAAAATAATTAAAATCACTTAATATATTTCAAATCATAAAATGAGAAAGATGAGATTTATAAAATAAAAGAGATTATTGATTATAACATCAAATGATACATGCATGCAAAAAGAAAATAAATATTATATATAAACCAAAATCAAAATCTTGAAAATGAGATGCCTTGAAAATATTTTATATATATATATATATATATATATATATATATATATATATATAGCTTACAAAAGTCTTCTTGAAAGCTGCTGTTGGATAGCTAGATTGATGTAACATTGTAAGTATTTAAATATCTCCCGCAAAATAAATATTAGAATACCTTTCTCTCCATAAGTGAAGCCATGAAAAGCAAATTCAGCTACAAAAACAACCAGAAGAAACCCCCATGAGGACCAGGCGTACCTCAAGCCCATATTTTTCCTATAACTTACTACTTCGAAAAGCTCTTTAAATTCTATAAAAATCCAAAAACTACGAGGTCTCTTATACGGTGTTGGCTGCATTTAAATACAAAAGGCCTACCATTATTTTTTTGGTATAACAGTTTTTCTCCACTTTGTCATAATTCATTATATCAATGATTTTACTGACGTGTGTAGGTATGTAAGAGGGTTGGGCTATCCGTCAACTTTGGCAGGCTCGACCAGATCCTAATCAATTTTGAATGTATTCTTTTGGGTCAGAATTCTACTCAATTATATTTATATTATACATAATATATATTATAATTAAAAAAATTTTAACTATAAAAAAAATACTCAATTTAATCTTTATACTTTTATTACATTTAATTAAATTTTTATAATTTTATTTTAAATCAAATAAATCTTTTCCATCAATTATTGATGAACTAACATCAGTCAATGTTAAGTTATCAATTTAATGCCACATGACAAATGATAAAATAAAAACAGATCACGAAAATTTTGGAGTGATATTTTTTCACGTGGCTTGAGGAATTTGCCGACAAATTAAATTTATTCCTATTAAAGACTTGTTGGCATCATAATATTATTATGCTTTGTTAGCTAAACCAAAAGGAAAGTCTATGTCCAGCAAACTAGTTTG
Organism: Theobroma umbraticum; assembly: GCF_002168275.2. Classification (NCBI taxonomy): domain Eukaryota; kingdom Viridiplantae; phylum Streptophyta; class Magnoliopsida; order Malvales; family Malvaceae; genus Theobroma; species Theobroma umbraticum. The sequence continues at coordinate 4,079,747 of NW_018397259.1, read as the reverse complement.
CAAGATGAA
>NW_018397259.1:4079370-4079475 GCF_002168275.2 Theobroma umbraticum | reverse complement strand
TATTCTGTGACATATAAACCCCTAGACAATCAGAATTTTATTTTCGATGGTTTCAGTCAGAATTTTGTCTTCTTGAATGGTTTAGGAATTTTGCTAATGGAAAGG
>NW_018397259.1:4079169-4079270 GCF_002168275.2 Theobroma umbraticum | reverse complement strand
ACTTTCATAACAGTATATTTAGTCAGTCTGACGAATATGAAATAGAAAGTTAATCGGAGCATGCATTCCGAAATTGCATTGCCAATGTAGATTCCTTCATC
>NW_018397259.1:4079062-4079159 GCF_002168275.2 Theobroma umbraticum | reverse complement strand
ATACGACAGACTCTTAATTTAAGAATCTTAAGCCTGCATTTGACGATTCTAAATTAACATCACTTGAATGCATGATTTGCATTCCACGGAACCTTTT
>NW_018397259.1:4078662-4078919 GCF_002168275.2 Theobroma umbraticum | reverse complement strand
TTTTTCTTCTTTTTTTTTTTTATATTTTTGAAGAGATTGTTACTATCCATGTAGGATAGGATAGAATTTAAATTATCATAGTTGACTTTCCTCTATTTAAAATTTTCAACTTTAATCAAAATTTGGATATCAAAGTAGGTGAGGAAAAAGGAAAGTACGACTTTTTTGGTGGCAAAAAATGAAAGTTTTCCGTTTTGTTTGCTTGTACGCAAAACCAAAACTTACGTGCTGGAAACAAATTCAGCACAAGAGAAAAA
>NW_018397259.1:4078553-4078652 GCF_002168275.2 Theobroma umbraticum | reverse complement strand
TAGATAAGGTTATTGGCATAATGTTTAATAAAACAGTTAAATTATTTAAAAAATTTAAATAAATTTTTTTTATTACCTTCAATTAAGTTTAAAAAATAA
>NW_018397259.1:4078099-4078302 GCF_002168275.2 Theobroma umbraticum | reverse complement strand
TGATTAAAAATAAAAATAATAAAACTTATTTGATTCAAGATAAAATATAAAAACTTATTTGAATATAATAAAAAATAATGATTTATTTCAATTTTTTTAAATAATTTAAGAATTTATGCAGATACTAAACTAAGGTTATTTGATTCTGGAAAAAAATGCATTAATTAATTACCTTTTGTTGTAAAGACGATATTATGCACAAC
>NW_018397259.1:4062178-4077999 GCF_002168275.2 Theobroma umbraticum | reverse complement strand
GATTGGCGTTCCACGGAACCTTTTCAATCTAATGTGGCCAATGATGACGAAGCATTTAATAGCCGTCAGCAAGTAACCATCAATTGTAAAATATAATCATTAATTTTGTCTTATTTAAATTATCATGGTTTTTTCTTATTTTTTATTAAAACATCGCTATCTATCCATAGAGAATAGGATAAAATTTAAATTATCATAGTTGACTTTGCTCTATTGAAAATTTTCAATTTTAATCAAAATGTGAGTATCAAAGTTGGTGAGGAAAAAGGATAGAACGAATTTTTTTTGTGGCAAAAAATTAAAGTTTTCCGTTTTGTTTGCTTATACGCAAAACCAAAGCTTACGTGCAGGGAACAAATTCACACAAGAGACAAATGATTTCAGGTTATTGACATAATGTTTAATAAAACAGTAACATATTTAAAAATTTTAAATATATTTATTTTGTTGTCACCTTTAATTAAGTTTAAAAAATAATATTTATGATTAATTATTAATTAATTATCATTAATTAATTTTTTATTTTTATACTCACGTGACGTTTTATATTAATATGATAATGAAAATGACATATGATCATATCATCATGCTACATCATTATCTATTATAACAAAATATCATACCACATCAATATCTCTGAAAAACGATGAATGATGTTTTCATTAAGTCAATCATTAATTATAAGACTTATTTGATTAAAAATGAAAATAATAAGACTTATTTGATTTAAAATAAAATATAAAAACTTAGGTGAATATAATAAAAAATAAAGATTTATTTGTATTTTTTAAATATTTTAAGAACTTATTTAGATAATATACCAAAGTTATTTGATTCTAGAAAAAATGCATTAATTAATTACCTTTTGTTGTAAAGACGATCTTATGCACAACGGCATGCAAGTAAACCTTAATCCTCCCTGGATCAGCATACTCAAGCAAATCAGCTGCAGTATGTCTATTTCCATTTCCATCCAAAATACTTCCACCAGTTTTAGTCCCATTAATGTGATCATACGTAAACCCATTATATGGCACAACCCCAGCTTCAAGCAACCCATCTCGCACTGCAGATTGCCACTGCAACGCAACTGGCTTGTGTACCAACTTCCTTTCAACCCACTCATAAGAATCGTTGGCTAATGCTTCATCCATTCCATTTTGCTTTAAGAAGGATGTTTCCGCATGCGAGTAAAAGCCTGCGTTAATCACTGTTCCGCCACCAAGCACGCGTGGTCGGTTGTTAGCAACTCCATCCTCGGAGATGAATGCTTCAGAGTATGAATCGGGAGATCTGTCTGTAAGAGTAGACATAAAGTTTTCTTTCCTTATTTTGGTCGTGTTGACATACGGAGACCCCCCTCTTTCCAAGACTAGAACATTTGCATTTCGAGACAGGGTTGCAGCCAATGGACAGCCAGCAGTTCCTCCACCAATGACTATGTAATCGTAGAATGAGACTATTGGAGCAGAGGTTGCTTCTTGGATAAAGCTGTAATTAGGAGCTGCAAATTAGATCTTTAGTTAATTATGCATCTTTCCTTGCTCTTCTCACAAACGGAAAAAAATTTCAAATTTATCCGACATCTATCCTAAATACATGTAAACTATCACCAAAGAGACACTTGATTATTAGAATGGAGTAAATTGCACTAATCTATGAATTTTATGTAATAGATTATATTTATTCATTTTTAAAATTTAAATTTTGCATCTATGATTTTTTTTAAAAAAATGTTTCAAATTCATTCATTCTAACTGTTATTATTAAAATTTGACAAAATTTATAATATCAACATCACATAAACATTGACATATCAAAAAAAGTAAATTCAAAAATTTGAATGTTTAAGTGACAAAACATAGATCTATTTGACATTTTAAATTGATATTTATGCTATGTAAACATCTACATGACACGAAGGTGACATATTTCATTGATTTTTATAAGTAATTGATAAAATTAATGGATTTGAAACATTTATAAAAAATCGTAAACAAAAAATTTAAAATTTTAGAGATCACAAATGAAAAATTAAATATTGTACAAATTAAAATAACGAAGGGTTCAATTTGAAAATCTTGAATTCAAATTAGAAGATGAGATTTATAAAATAAAAGAGATTATAACATCAAATCATATGGGTATTGCAAAAGGAAAATAAATACTATATGTAAACCTAAATCCAACTCATGAAGCTAAAGAAGTTTTCATGGAAGCAACTTTTGGATGGTATAACAATAAAGACTTGAGTACCTTTTTCTCCATAGCTGAAGCCATGCAAAGCAAATTCAGCTACAAAAACAAGTACAAGAAAGCTCCATGAGGACCAGGCGTACATCAAACCCATATTTTTCCTCTAACTTCTGCTTCGATCAAAGAGCTGCGTGGACCAAAAATGGATATGTTCTCCAAAAACTACAAGCTATCTTATAGGGTGTCGATTGCATTAATTTAAATACTGTAAGCCGACCCTTATTGGTTTTTTATCCTGAATCTCAGAAAAATTGAATGTTCAACTGCCTTTTCGTCATCATTCAACATATTAAAACATTTTCCTTTTAAGAAAGATTCCCAATGGTTGATGTGTAGAGGCATGGCAGAGGGTTGGGTTCTCCGTCAAACTTGGTAGGGTCGACTCGATCCAATTCAACTTTGAATACAAAATTTTTAGGTCAGAATTATGGATATTGAATGTCTATTTTTGCAGAGATAAAAAGTTTAGTTATATAAACACATAAATAACTAAATAAGATAAAAAAATTCAAGAAACTTAAAAGTATAGCTATATAAAAATAATAAACTGAACAATTAATATTAGATAAAAGAAGGGAAAAATTATTTTCACAATTGATTTTGTGCATGATACATACATACATATATATATATATATAGACTTATTAAAATAGATCGGCCCATTGAATCGGTTCATTTTTATTGAAAGTGAGGTGGGTTGGGACTTAAAAATTCAAGCCCATATTAGAACCGAGTCTAAATGGGCTAACCCATCTGATCAATGGACTTTTCCGTGTTAGTGTAGGCTAAAAGAAAAAAAAATAAATTAATAATTTTAGCTAATTTAATAAGATTAATATTTAGCTCTATAAAATTAATAATTTAGTTATTAATGGTATTGTTTATTTTACATATTTCAATGTCTTTTAATTTTTACTTGTCAAATTAATAATTTTAATTAAGGTTAAAACTCACTATCTATTTTTCTTTGGTGACAATGAATATTAGATAATAATAATTTAAATCTTGAGACATCATTATTGTCCAAACCAAATTCAAATGTTTTTACTTGAAGATGAAGATTGAAGAGGATATAAATGAACTTTGAAGTTTCTATTTATTTGATTCTTTTTTTATAATTGGGGGAAAGGGGATTCAAACCCTACTCTTTAGGTAAGAGGATAATATACTAACCCATGAGCTAAATGCTCAGAGTGTAAGTTTTTATTTATTTGATTATGTACTTATGTTTATGAGATTGTAGTTTGTGTTAAAAATTGAAACTTTATTTATGTTTGATTAACTTATTTGTTTATTTATGTTTGGTATAAACTATTTGTTTGTAACATGTTTTTATTATTCAATTTATGGATTAAATTATGGAATAATTTTATTGATAGAGAATTTATTGGATAAAATTGTGAAAATGATTTTTTTTTAAAAAAAAAGGTGGGCTGATCTAATTGGACCAATGGGCTGATAAGGGGTGAGTTAGGCTGAGGTTTTGACGACTCATGTAAAGAATGGGCTAACTTAACCTAATTCATATTTTCTCAACCCATAATGTTTTTGCACATTGCAAATTCATGCATCTAAGGCTTAGAAGTCATGATCTAAGGCTTAGAAGTCATGATCTAAGGCTAGTTGCAAATTCAGCCATAAATTTTAATTGCTTTTCACATGCAAATTATTACCAATAAGAGACGACAAGCTAAGCATGAAACTACACCTGAGCATGTGATTCATTGATTGGTGTATTATCCCCTTACCTAAAGAGTAGGGTTCAAATTCCCCCTCTCCCTATTATAAAAAAAAAAAACCTAAGCATGAAACTAGCTTAGTCTTAAAAGTCAACAATTATAAGCAAAGCAAAAAGCTGGTAAAAATTTTTTTCCCTTTTTGTAATATAGTGATCATATGCATAAATTTTTGTTCTGATTTCATAGAAATTTGTTCACAATTTGCTTTAGTGTCAACGTTTTGTATGTTCTTTGATTTGATCAATATAGGATAATACAACATAATGAACTTTTATTTTGTGGCATATAAGTCATTGGACAATCATAATTTGTTTACATCGGCCTCAATTAGAATTTTATCATCTTGGATGGTTTAGGAATTTTGTTAATGTGGGAAGCTTGATAAACCCTAAAGCTTTATTGTTCAATCTTATTGTTTAGTAATTAAATTTAAGTGATTTTAATTTTTTTTTGTTTTAAAAGTATGAACCAATGACTTCAAGACATGTAGATAGGTAGAAGAAAAAATACCAAGTTAACAACAAAAGATTCAATCAGCAACATCTTTGATCACATGATCTATCACATGGCAATATCTTCTTTCAAAATGACATGTCTACATGCCACAACGTCGACACATGATATTTACTTGACAATTGTGATTTTGATTGGCTGCATTTATTCAACCTAATAACTCTGTGTATTTGATTCGTGCTTGTGAAGGTATGAATGCTATTGATGATCTAGGTTGGTGGCATGAGCCACCATTCCTCTCTGAAAAGAACTCCCCTTCACCAATATCATCTTCATGTTTTATGGGAGTCACCTCTTTTAAGGGAATTCAAATTTAATGTTGATGGCTAGACTTAAGACAAACCAGGCCTAGCAAGGTATTGAGGAGTCCTTCGTGATTCACAACGTTTTATGCCTCCTCATTTGTTGGATCTCCCTTAATATTTGAATCCGACTCGATGATAGCACTCACTTGGATTGAAAAACTTTGACCAAAGACTATGGAACAAGTGGCATTATTCAATAAAATTGACACGTTGTGTTTCTCCCATGTTATGGTTTCCTTCTAGTATGTGCATAGAGAGAGTAATTTGTTTACTGACTTTGTTGCAAGGTATGGAGTTGATTGATCACTTCTTGGCTTGGTGGTTAATGTGGTGTTGAGTTTTGTTTTCTCTTTATGTGCTAAGTTTTGCTTTCCAAGCTTGTAACAATGTAAGAACAAATGTATGGGAGTTAAATCATTTCAAGAACTTGTCAAAGATCACTTAAATAATGTTCAATCCAATTTGATCATTTTGTTATAATCAAAACTATAATAATTTTAAAGCTAACACAACATCCTTGATAACTGTACGTAAAACCCTTGTAGCATGACTGAGCAATGCATGTAGCACAATTTTATTATTATGTGAGTTAACCCCAACAACCTCTTCAATCAGCTTCACTAAGCCCGAAAATGACAAATCACTCCCAACACCCCTCACTCATGTCTCACCACCCTTGTAAGTGTCATCGACCCAATGACCACCGTATGGAATCATAAGCTTCATATTTGATAAGGTGCTGAAATTTAACAGAAAATAAATGTCACAATCAGTCAATTTATTAAAAATTTTCCCTCAATGCATAAAAATCACTTACACAATGCCTAAGTCACGGAATAACATAAAGTCAGTCTTGCAATGTCAAATGCACATTCACACAATGCCTAAAAACTAGTGAATAAAAGCCTTAAAACAAAAGATGAATTGCACAAGTCACACACTGCCAGTCTTGCAATACCTAATAATAAGTCACTCAATGCCTAATATCCACCATGTTATGCCAGAAAAACTAATCACGTATTGGCCCAACGTAACATAATACATAAAGACCAGTCACGTAATGTTTAAAAAGTAGTCAAAAAATATCTCAAAACAAGATATGTAGTGCACAATTCACGCAGCTCCTATAAGCTAGTCTCACAATACCTAATAATAAGTCACTCAATGCCTAATTTTCACTCAAATTATACCAACATAACCAGTCACGTACTAGCCTAATGTCACGTAATGCATAACAACAAGTCACATGATACACAAAAATTAGTCGCGCAATGCCTAAAAAGTAGTTACAAAATGTCTCAACATAATATATGCATTGCCCAATTCACATAGTCCCTATAACCTAGTCTCGCAATACCTAATAACAAGTTACACAATGCCTAACATCCATTCACGTTATACCGAAATACCCAGTCACGCATTGGCCCTATGTTGCGCTATACATAAAAACCAGTTACAGAATGCATAACAACCAGACACGCAATGCCTAAAAAGTATTCAATAAATGTCTCAACACAAGATATGCATTGCACAATTCATGCAATGTGATACCTCTATTATTTAGAGTTATTTTGATATATTTTGAGGGCTTAAGTAGTTAAATCTTTGAGATTTTAAGTTCAAATTGTAGCATTTTAGGTGTTTTTCTAGTTTTACTTTGATTACATATTGAGTAGTTAATTTGTGTTATTTTAGTTAAATTTTATGTTATTTTGTTTTAAATTACTTTAAAAATAGTAGTGGTAATTTTTCTTATTGCTTTTATAGGAAATTTGATGAAAAATGCTCATTTGATGAAAATCCGTGCATGTATGGTGATGACTTTATTCGTATATATTAGCATATTTTGACCATATCTCTCTTTACAAAACTCTAAATGAAGTGATTTTTGACCACTAGACTTCTAAGAAGAAGGGCTACAACTTTTATGTTTACCACTACACCCAATTCAAACTGGATAATAGTCAAAATATGTGTCTCAGTCGGAGCACTATGGCAATACGCATGGACTAAACATGATGCGGTATTCTGGGCATATCTCTCAATCCAAAAGTCCAATTGACATGATTCTTAATCCATTAGAAAGTTAAGAGATAGGATACAACTTTTGTATTTTCCACTTTTCCCAATTCAAAGCAAATTAGGGTGAAAATTACATTCAAATTTGATAAACTACTGTAACACTAGGAGAACAAGGCTGTAGCATTAGTGAAAGGAAGCTCGCTATATAATTTTCCCGAGAGCTCAGTATTGTAGAAAGAAACCAACATCACGACTCCAAGAAATCAAGGTTACGGCACTGGGTGAAATTTCAAAAATAAAAATTTGATAGGATTTTAGAAATTAGGCTCCTTAGAGCTTATTTAAAGGACCTTTTTCAAAGGTTTTAAGGAAGACGTAGCAATCAGCTATTCTAGAAATTTTGAGCCAAAAACAAAGCAAGAAAACAAGAGAATTTGAGAGAGAATAGAGATTATAAAACTTCAATAATTAGTTTCTTTCTCTACTTTTGTGTTTTTATTATTTTCTTTGACTTAGATTCATGGCTAAATTTCTTTAGATGTTATTTTATTAGTTATTGTAAACTAAATTATCTTTTAGGGTTGTGGTGGATTTCAACATGCACTTTGAATATTAGTTTCTTTTTCATTTATCATGAATGGGTGTAGTTTTGCTTATTCAAATTTGTTCTTAATGTTTTTGATTGCTTGGCCAATAACTAATTTGTGAATTTAATTGAGACTCGATAGAGAGATTTTAGATTAGAATAAGATTTAAATAATGTATGTTCACATCACTTAGGTAATCTAATTCGCAATTTGGGTAGACATACGTCAATTGTCGTACATAGTCAAATTAAGACACTTGTTTAATAAACTTAATTTAATTAATTCTTATAGACATATAATGAACTAATTAAGTTAGGTATTGTACAAGCAACTCGATAGAGACTTGTCCATAGCTTTGGATTTTAGGTTAGTAAAGCCAACCAGGAAAGATAAATAATAAAAAAAGCTTGTATCAGATAAAATGTTAAATGAACCCAAAATCCTAGGTCTTTAATATACTACTTTTCTCAACTTATTTAGTTTGTTAGTTTATTTAGTGTTAATTTTTAATTGTTTTTAATTAGTTTTTCTTTAATTTTCAAATTACTTAAATAAGATTAATTTATTTTATAATTTTAGTAATTAGTGAAACTTTATGAACAATTCTCCATGGGAATGATACTCTACTTCATCACTATATTACTTGTTCGATACGTATATTTGCGTGTGCAAAATCAATAGAACAGCGCTTATAACGCAGTCTTGCAATACCTAATAATAGGTCACACAATGCCTAACATCCACTCACGTTATGCCAAAATACCTAGTCACACATTGGCCTTACGTCGCACTATACATAAAAACTAGTCACGGAATACATAACAACTACACACGCAAGGCCTAATATTCATTCAAACAATGCATAATATCCATTCACACAATGCATAATATCCATTCACTTAATGCCTATAAATAAAATAATATTTGAACTTTTGTCATCAAACATTTACTTCTCTTATATAAATAGAAAATTAAAAAATTAAGATAAGTAACCAAGTTATTCAGCATAATAGAAATTAAATGCAGTAACTCATTTTATGAAAAATATGTGATCAATCAATATTTTTATTCATTAGCAGAAAAAAGCAGATGATACAACATATGAACCATTGTTCATTTCTTCCTAATCTCATCTACTACTTCATAAATTTAGGCTAGAATATTGTTATTGCCCAAAATTTCTATCTCCAGGACTTCTGTCCTAACCACAACTTATCCATCAACCCATGCATGTCTTTCTCCATGTTCTCAATTTGGTCTATCACCTTGACCAAATATGTTGTAACATTGTTAGGGATATCTTCCTCTTCAGCAGCAACCCCATTCCCACTTTCACCTCTAGAATGTTTGGATGCCATTAGAATTTTGAGATTTTCCTTTAGATGATTTTGATTAAAATGGATAATGGTTCCCTTTATTTATAAGCATGAATGTTGACTCTTGGAAGGGTGTTCAATGGTTTTAGGCTTTTTTTCTAATGAATATGGTTAGTTCAAAAATCAATGCATTAAATACTTTAAAGAGAATTTCAGAGTTTTGTGTCAATCGAATCTGAATGGTTTTCTGCACAGATATAAGTGGAATTAAGGGGGCTGAATTAGTTATTAAGCATTCCTAATTCTATTTTAATTATATAGAATTGGTTATTAAAAGGGCTAAATTAGTAGATAATCAGCTTCAGCATTAGGTAGATAAAGCAATGCAATTACTAAAATCAATCACGTAATACTTACAAACCAATCACGCAATGCCTACAAACTAGTCACACAATGAACAACTCACGTAATTCCTAAAATCTAGTTTTGCAATGCCTCCTATCTAGTCTCACATTGTCTAATATTTAGTCACGTAATGTCAAATAAATAGGTTACGATTCCTAATATCCAATCACACACCCTAATATCTAGTGACGCAATGCTAAACAAATATTCACGCATCGTCGATAAACTGATTGATTTCGCAACTTTCAGCCAAATTTAAGTTTTCAAAGTTATATAATTTGCCAATCAACTTTTACGTTTTATGAATATGAAAAAAATAAACCAAAGGACCCATAACAAATACCTTGATGTCATCTCCGTACTTTGGGATATGGAGAAAGTTGGATGGCGATATAGACCTCAATGGTGTTGGAGAGACAGACGGTAAGATATAGACCCCAATGGCATTGGAGAGCTAGATGAAGAGATAGCTCAATCGATATTTAATTTTAAAATTTTTATTTAAATGGCGGAAGAGGAGAAAGAAACCAAGATCACTTAATTTAAATTAAATGGTTTAAAAGGTATTCTTGTTAAGTCATGTCAAAAATTATCTAAAAATTGTTAAAATTATAGCAAAATTCATTTTTGAAGTGAATTTATTAGGAATGTTATTTCTAACAATTTCCTCATTTTATTTCCCTTTTCTAATAAATTAATCGTATGCATAAAAGTTTTCTAATTGTGTAGAAATATGTTCACAATGTGCATTAGTGTCAAAGTTTTATGGGTTCTTTGAGTTGATTAATATATAGATTTATATAACATAATGAACTTTTATTTTGTCTAACATAAACTCTTGCTTTTTTATTTTGTGACATATAAGTCTTAGGACAATTAGAATTTTGTCTCCTAAGATGGTTTAGGAATTTTGTTAACGTGGGGGGCTTGATAAACCTTAAAGCTTTCTTGTTCAATCTTAGTATTTAGTAATTAAATTTAAGTTACTTTATTTTTTTACTTTTAAAAATATAAACCTTTGAATTGGCTGGGTAGTTTGTAAGTAGGTTGGTATTCTTCTTCGTTTCGGGCAGGGACTGCCATTGTAAAGTGATGTTGAGATTTTGTTTTGATGGCGGCTATTTTCGTGCTACCTGCTTTTATATACAGGGGAATAAAGTTTCCAAAAAGAAACTTCATTGCTGTACAGTTTTATACCAATAAAAACTTACAATTTTCAAAAAAAAAATTGAACCAATAATTTTAAAACATGTGAATTGGTAAAAGGGTAAAAACTAAGTACTTAATAACAAAAAACCCAATCAGTGACATCTTTAGCTACATCATCTGTCACGTGACAATATCAGATTTCAAAATAATATGTTAATATACTATAACATCAATACATAACCCTAACATCATAGAGAAAAACAAGAAAGAGCAACAGAATCCAAACAACACAAGAGAAATATCAAAAATAAAGGAAGCCAGCCACGCAAAAATCCCAAAAAGACATCAACCAGTGGAAGAAGGATCAACAGGAAGGGGATTAAAAGCCTGAATGAGCTCATTTGATCTACCAATACCAGCTTTCGCAAGGCGGTCGGCAAACTTGTTGCCCTCTTACTATGATAAAAGACAGTGATACAGATGATGTGAATATAAGACCATCTGAAATTAGTAATTCAATTAAAATCTTTGATTTATCTCAAATGTAATCATAAATTTCCAGAGTTTAAGATTATACATGGAAGTTCCAAACTTTCCCATCTCTCAAAAATTTCTAGAAATCTTCAAAATTAGTGCTTGTGGAAAGAAAACCAAACTGGCCTTTTGACAGTCTCAGTTTGATAGCATATATAGATATCAAGTTACGAGGCCCTATTCTTAGGGCATTGTGGAACTACAAATAAACGATTGGCACAAAACTAAAAATGGCTAATTGTATTAAGGATATATATCTAAATATAATTTGATTTTTGACTATTTTCTTCTTATTTGTGGTTGGGGAGGTTGCCTAATCGTAACCTAGTGCAGCCAAGGGCGGATCAGAATTTGCGTTTAGTGGGGCAAGTCTTCACCAGTTGCATAAATCTTTGGTGTAATCAATTTGGAAATTTTCTTATAACTTTCATAATACCATCTTCACTATTTTTTTTTTCTTTTGAAAGGTAAAGATTAGAAGAATTTATTAAACAGTATATCAAAGATACAAGGTCTGATCAAAGAACAGAGTGAGAAGATGATCTCGTCTCCAAAAGCAGAGCCAACCAATTTTTGTTAGGGGTTAAAGACAAAAGAATAATGGTTAAAAATTTCAAAAACTAATATGTTAAATTTAATTAATAATTAAAAAATTGATAATAAAAAATAATTGAAATCGAAACGGTGAGTCACCTTTTTTTCAATTGTGGCAAGTCTTGGCTCCTGTGGCAGCAATGGGGTGCTCTTTGGAATGTCCACTTGGTGTATCATAATGATCCTCGGATTCGCTTTCTTTCAAGGTTGGACGTGGCTAGCTCTCTGAATAATGGGTTGGTTTGGCAAATGGCTGAGTATGCAATCTTATGGGCCATTTGGACCACTAGAAATGAAGTAATTTTCAAAGGTAAAATGTGGGATGATGAGCAGGTTTTTGAGTAACAAAGTTGCGAGTTGCATAGTGGGCTAATGCAAAATGGCCTAATCACAATATCTCCATTGGTGACTTGGCTAGGTTCCCAAATATGGGAACTAACCCTATTAGATGTAAGCAAACCTTAAATATGATGTCTTGCTCCAAACCACCAGCGAGGAGTCTCAAATTTAACACAAACGGAGCCTCTTGAGGTTGCTCGGGTGACTCGTGAATTGGAGGCATCTTGCACAATGAGCACGGGGATGTCTTTATCACCTTCTCAAAATCTAGTGGGGTGTGTGATTCAAAGAAGACTGAGCTGACAGCCGTTAGAGAGGCTGCTCTCATTTACATTGCGTCTAAGTGGTGTACCTCTCATCCCCTTCTTATTGAATCTAATAACCAAAATGTTGTTAATTGGACCGCTTCCCTTTAGAAGGTGCCACGGAGACTGAGACAGCTGATTGTTCAAACTCTCAATAGTCTCAGCAAAATTAAGAAGTGGGACATTAAGCACACCTTGCATTCAGCAAACAATGAAGCAAATACGTTGGCTAAAGAGGGCGTTCTCAAGACAATTGATTTTCTGTGGAGCCTTGATGTTGGATCCGCACAGGTGATGGAGGTAAGTAATCCGGCTTGATCTATTTCCTTGGATATTTTTGCTTCCGTCTGCCAGGCACCTCAGGCTGGTTGGACTGTTTTGATGGTTGAATATCTGTTGATACTTTTTGTGTTCTCCTTCGCTAACTTAACAAATGTACAAATCATGTATAGGTGGGTTGTGTTCCCCTGTAACTTTTTGTCCATTGTACGTTTTTGTAAGAACGCTATGGGATTTCCTATTCCTTTTGTAAAATTTTTCTTCTTTTGACTTTAAAAAAAAAACTAAAAATAGTCTTTTACAAAAGTTATGTTCGATTTTTAAAATTTAAATTCATCAATTATTAATTATATACTAAAAAATCTATTTTTTTAATATTAAGTCTTAGACATTTTGATTCACATTGCTTTTGTTCATAAGTTGAAACATTGAAGTTTAGAGGCTCAATTGTAAAAGAATTATTTAAGCGATTTACATCTTTCTTTTAAAGAATTTATCAATTGTTTTCAACTTATTCATATTTTAATCAAACTTTTAAAAAAATTAATATAGTCAACTCCAATATTCTTATTTTATTCCTATTTAAACTTATAATACTAAAGATAAAACTATAATATATAAAATATAAATAGTTAAATATAATAAAGAGAATTAATAATTTCTTCTATTATAATCAGAATTGTTTAAATACTATATATTTAAAATAATTTCCTTTCAAGTAAATATAAAATATAAAGTATATAAAAAGATATATTCAAGATACTTTCCTCTTACATAATCAATATTAATAAAAAAATTAAATATTGATAAAATTTTAAGCAACAGTGCAACACTACAACTAATATTTGAAAACTACATAATAACTTATTAATTTTTAAATATTAAAATTATTAAAAATAAAATTCACATAATTAGAAAAAAGAGAACATGATAAGTAAAAGATATAACGCATATACGACATAATAAAAAAATATGATTGATAATTTATAGAAATTTGTAAAAGAAAATCAATAGAAACTTAGAACATTTGAGCAAATAGGATAAATATAAATAAAAAATAATATAAATTATAAAATAAAAATAAATTAAAATTAAGCAAGGCATGTGAAATATTTTTTATTATTCTTTATTTTTATTAATTATTAAATAAAAACTGATTATGAAGAAGCTCATTAAGTGATTATATTAAAAATTTTAAAAATTTTATATAGTATAAAAAAAATTTAAAAATTTTGGCCCAAAACTAATAGAGGCCCCACTCCTGACTAAGAGGGCTTAGAGTCGTATAAATCTTCGAGCCAGGTTATTTACATGTATGTTATAGATAAGACTGTCGACCTTTTTATCTGAATGAAGTGGAAGCTCTCTACAAAATATGAATAGTCGTATATTCTCTATTTATAATTCATTTAATGTAAGGGGGCGTATTTATTTCTTTTGATATCATTGTCCTTTTTTATTTTTCATTTTTCATTTCTTGTTTTTATGTTTAGGTTCTTTTTCTATAAAGTGCAACGAAAGAACATACAAAATGAGAATATCAAAAATAATCTTTCCATTTTTTTTCTTTGCAGAGTTATTAATTATGGAAATAAAAATCTAGTTAAAATAATCCTTCTTTTTTTTGCAATTCTATTTACAAGTGGGGAATATTTTTATTTATTCTACTATATTGAGCACTAAATTTAGTTACTCTCATATATAAAAATTTTTACGCATTTCATTTCCATGGAGATTGACAAAAGTTTCGATTTGAACATATTTTATATTAAAATCTTAAATTCTTTTTTCATAATTCTAATGTTCAATTCTTTATGAAAAATTAAAAAATATATATGAAAAATAAATTTATAATATAGAAAAAGTAATAATATTAGATATTTAAATCAGGAAATTAAGAAAATTTTATTTTTGGACTTCTTAAAAAGGAAAATTGAATAAAAGGATTTCGATAGAAGGGGTATTTTTTTTCTTTGTAATCATCAATTTGCATTTAAAATGAATATGATGAGATAATCTGGGATTCCATTAGTAAAAAAATTAATAAATGAAGTATATAAATTTCAAAAACAAAATAGTAAAACAATCAATAAAAGTTTTTCTTTTTTATTTTATTGAACACCCTTATCAATGCAATCTAGGATAGCTCGGCAAATTGCATATCTAGAAAGTTGTAATGTGGCAGGCTAATGCTTGCATGATGTTCGGTTTCGACTCCGATTACAACTCTAGAGTAAAAGCATGGTCTAATAATTGAATGTAAATATTATTAAGATAAGCAGCAGTTTAATTTCTACAGTAATGCATTGAATTGCATGGAGGGACATAGAGTTCTTAATGATTGTAAAATTGAGAGAAATAATCAAACAGAAGAGAGAAGATTACATAAAGTGAATTGAAGATTATAATCACATGTATCATCATGTTGAGGAAAATTCAATTACAGTGTATCTTAGATTTTAGTGGCAGAGTCCATATATAAAACTATTGAGGCATTGGTGGTGAGATAGAATAAAGAAATCTTACCACTATCAAATTATTACAGCTGTCTAGAAATTATACAATGTATTTGGTTTTGGGATTGTTCCATAAAAAAAATCTATCTTGTTTTTTAAGGATAAAGCCAGCATAAAGGATCTACTTCACGCAACACAATTACTCGTGATTATTTTTAGATTAATCATGATTGATCTAAGATGATTAATGTGATGCAAATAGTATGGTGACCGAAGATCTTAAATTGGATGAATTAACAATTAATTTATTTTGCAAGATTCACTAAGAATAATGAATCAAATCAAGATGCACAAGAAATTAATAAAACTATTGAAATGATCTTTAAAAAAAACAAATTAAAGTTCAGATAACGAACAACATTAACAAATTCTTAAAGATGAACTGCACTAAAACCCTAATTCTGCTCTAATACCATATAAAATTGAGAGAAATAATCGACTAAAAGAGAGAGAATCATTGTGAAATTTAGTATTGTATTAATTTCATAACTAAAAATTGTTACAAAAGCCTCCCTTTTACACTTTATTTTATCTTAAGAAGTGGAAAAGAAAAAGAGAAAGCAACTAACTTTTCAGCTAGTTCAAAAGTTTAATAGCCAATTAACAAGCTTTATTTCGTCAAGTGCCGCCCGCATGCTTCTCCACATCAAACCGTCACATGTAAAGCACATGATTATTAGATATATATATATATATATATATATTATTAGACACATAAAAAAACTAACCTTCAGATAGTAAAAGTTTACATATGTTTCCTTTGACATATTTTCCTGCTTCTCGTTTCTTTTTCCCCAAAATTAAATTATTATGCATGCTTATGCGAAACTAGATTGGATCATTTTCCTCTATTTTTTAAAATCCTTCGTCCCATATATCTGCATCAAAAATTGATGAAAAACAAATCATATAATTATCAATATACGAAATGATTGATCTATTCAAACTAACAAATATATAAA
>NW_018397259.1:4061796-4061907 GCF_002168275.2 Theobroma umbraticum | reverse complement strand
TGTTGTTGTGTTGCTGTAACGGAATCTCGAGTATGATTTGGAATTCACAACGTTGATGATGGGTTTCATGCCTTGGACACACTTCCTTAAGTCCTCTGGTGCTTCGAAGTA
>NW_018397259.1:4061620-4061696 GCF_002168275.2 Theobroma umbraticum | reverse complement strand
AACATTAACAACTGTGGACTTCCAATTGCACCTGCTGATGAAATTATCTCACTTCTGGACCCATTTTGCAAGAAAG
>NW_018397259.1:4061312-4061610 GCF_002168275.2 Theobroma umbraticum | reverse complement strand
TGCTCCTTTTGCATCGTAGAAGATCACCCCTTGAGCGTTGGGTCTCGATCCAACTGCCATAACAGTATATTTTAGTCAGTCTGACGAAAATGAAATAGAAAGTTAAATGGAGCATGCATTCTGAAATTGCAGTGCCAATGTAGATTCCTTCATCCTACATATGAATACGACAAACTCTTAATTTAAGAATCTTAAGGCTGCATTTGATAATTCTAAATTTAGTCCATTTATTGATCATCACTTAAATGCTTGCTTGGCATTCCACGGAACCTTTTCATTCTAATGTGGCCAATGATGA
>NW_018397259.1:4061197-4061302 GCF_002168275.2 Theobroma umbraticum | reverse complement strand
TAATAGCAGTCAGCAAGTAACCATCAATTGTAAAATATAATCATTAATTTTGTCTTAGTTAAATTATCATAGTTTTTTTCTTTTCTTTTTTTACTTTTTTATATT
>NW_018397259.1:4060720-4060840 GCF_002168275.2 Theobroma umbraticum | reverse complement strand
ATGATTTTAAGTAGATAAGGTTATTGGCATAATGTTTAATAATGCAGTTAAATTATTAAAAAATTTAATAAATTTTTATTTTTTTATTACCTTCAATTAAGTTTAAAAAATAATATTTAT
>NW_018397259.1:4060010-4060204 GCF_002168275.2 Theobroma umbraticum | reverse complement strand
CTTTGGATCAGCATACTCAAGCAAATCAGCTGCAGTATGCCTATTTCCATTTTCATCGAAAATACTTCCACCAGTTTTAGTCCCAATAATGTGATCATACGTAAACCCATTATACGGCACAACCCCAGCTTCAAGCAGCCCATCTCGCACTGCAGATTGCCACTGCAACACGACTGGCTTGTGTACCAACTTCC
>NW_018397259.1:4059765-4059910 GCF_002168275.2 Theobroma umbraticum | reverse complement strand
ATTTTATTTATTTATTTATTTATTCTTTTTACATATAATTTTGAGTTATATAATAAAAAGTAATTATCTTATTATATAAACTCCATCCTCTCATTCTAGAATTGAAAACATATTGCTACGATATTTATCATGTGAACTTAGTTTT
>NW_018397259.1:4059076-4059180 GCF_002168275.2 Theobroma umbraticum | reverse complement strand
ATCATGGAGGCTGCCAAGTTGGAAAGGTTGTTGATCGAGATTACAGGGTCCTTGGCGTGGATAGGCTCAGGGTTATAGATGGTTCTACCTTCAATTTCTCCCCT
>NW_018397259.1:4058928-4059066 GCF_002168275.2 Theobroma umbraticum | reverse complement strand
CTCAAGCTACACTTATGATGCTCGGAAGGTAATAATATTATTTATTACTCTTTTTTTTATATATTTGTTAGTTTAAATAGATCAATCATTTCGTATTCAAGCTACATTTATAATGCTCGGAAGGTAATAATATTATTT
>NW_018397259.1:4058736-4058918 GCF_002168275.2 Theobroma umbraticum | reverse complement strand
TTTTATATATTTGTTAGTTTGAATAGATTAATCATTTCGTATATTGATAATTATATGATTTGTTTTCCATCAATTTTTGATGCAGATATATAGGACGAAGGATTTTAAAAAATAGAGGAAAATGATCTAATCTAGTTTCGCATAAGCATGCATAATAATTTAATTTTGGGGAAAAAGAAACG
>NW_018397259.1:4058308-4058419 GCF_002168275.2 Theobroma umbraticum | reverse complement strand
AACTAGCTGAAAAGTTAGTTGCTTTCTCTTTTTCTTTTCCACTTCTGAAGATAAAAGAAAGTGTAAAAGGGAGGCTTTTGTAACAATTTTTACTTATGAAATTAATACAGT
>NW_018397259.1:4057583-4057752 GCF_002168275.2 Theobroma umbraticum | reverse complement strand
ACAATCCCAATATCAAATACAATGTATGAATTTTGGACAGCTGCAATAATTTGATAGTGGTAAGGTTTCTTTATTCTATCTCAAAACCAATGCCTCAATAGTTTTATAAGAACTCTACCACTAAAATCTAAGATACACTGTAATTGAATTTTCCTCGACATGATGATAC
>NW_018397259.1:4057266-4057378 GCF_002168275.2 Theobroma umbraticum | reverse complement strand
TACTCTGAAGTTGTAATCGGAGTCGAAACTAAACATCATGCAAGCATTAGCCTGTCACATTACAATCCCATAAACATAAGTATATAACTAAATAAATAGAAACTTCGAGATT
>NW_018397259.1:4057122-4057247 GCF_002168275.2 Theobroma umbraticum | reverse complement strand
CCTCTCTTGAAGTAAAACATTTAAATTTTGTTTGGACAATAATAATGTTTTAAGATTTGAATCATTATCATCTAATATTCATTGTCATCAAAGAAAAATAGATAGTGAGTTTCAATATTAACTAA
>NW_018397259.1:4056835-4057112 GCF_002168275.2 Theobroma umbraticum | reverse complement strand
TTGACAAGAAAAGATTAAAAATATTAAAATATATAAAATAAACGATTCTATTGGTAATTAAATTATTAAGTTTATATAGCTAAATCTATTAAATTATTAAATTAACTAAAACTATAAATTCAATTTTTTTTCTAGCCCGCACTGATATGGGATAGCAAATTGATAAGATGTGTTAGCCCATTTAGACTTAGTTCTAATATGAGCTCAAATCTCAACTCACCTCATTTTCAATAAAAAATAAACCAACTCAATGGACCGGTCTATTTTAACAAGTTTA
>NW_018397259.1:4055062-4056665 GCF_002168275.2 Theobroma umbraticum | reverse complement strand
TTTTTATCTTATTTAGTTATTTATGTATTTATATTGGTCGATTATTTCTCTCAATTTTATATGGTATTAGAGTAGCAATATGGTTTTTAGTGCAGCTCATCTTTATTTGTTAGTGTTGTTCGTTATCTGAACTTTAATTTGTTTTTTTATATCGTTTCAATAGTTTTGTTAATTTCTTATGCATCTTGATTTGATTCGTTATTCTTATTGAATCTTGCAAAACAATTAATAGTTAATTTTTCTAATTTATGATCTTCAGTCACCATACTATTTGCATCATATTAATCATCTTAGATCAATCATGATGAATCTAAAAATAATCATGAGTAACTATGTTACGTGGAGTAGATCCTTTATACTGGCTTTATCCAGATAGATTTTTTTATGGAACAATCCCAAAACCAAATACAATGTATGGTTTTTGGACAGCTGTAACAATTTGATAGTGGTAAGGTTTCTTTATTCTATCTGACCACCAATGCCTCAATAGTTTTATAAGAACTCTACCACTAAAATCTAAGATACATTGTAATTGAATTTTCCTTGACATGATGATACATGTGTTTATAATCTTCAATTCACTTTGTGTAATCTTCTCTCTTTTGTTCGATTATTTCTCTCAATTTTACAACCATTGAGAACTCTATGTCCCTCCATGCAATTCATTGCATTACTGTGGAAATTAAACTGCCGCTTATCTTAATAATATTTACATTCAATTATTAGACTATGCTTTTACTTTGAAGTTGCAATCGGAGTCGAAACTAAACATCATGCAAGCATTAGCCTGCCACATTACAATCCCATAAACATAAATATATAACTAAATAATAGAAACTTCAAGATTTATTTATTTACTTCTCAATCCTCATCTTCAAGTAAAACATTTAAATTTTATTTGGACAATAATGATGTCTTAAGGTTTGAATAATTATCATCTAATATTTATTGTCATCAAAGAAAAATAGATAGTGAGTTTCAATATTAACTAAAATTATTAATTTAACAAGCAAAGATTAAAGACATTGAAATATATAAATAAATAATACCATTGGTAAATAAATTATTAATTTTATATACCTAAGTATATAAAATTATTAAGTTAACTAAAATTATTAATTTTATTTTTTTTTCTAACCTGCACTGATATGGGATATCTTACTGATCAGATCGGTTAACCCATTTAGGCTCAGTTTTAATATGAGTTAGACTTTTCAAATATCAACTCACCCCACTTTCAATAAAAAATGAACCGACCCAATGGGTCATTCTATTTTAACAAGTATATATATATATATATATATATATGTATGTATTATGCACAAAATCAATTGTGAAAATAATTTTTTCCTTCTTTTACCTACTATTAATTGTTTAGTTTCTTATTTTCATGTAACTATACTTTTTAATTTTCTTGAATTTTTTATCTTATTTATTTATTTATGTATTATATTATATTTTCTAAATTCAAAAATTTATATTGAAAAATTATTATTTTTTACTTATTTATATTGAAAATTTAATTTTTTTATTTGGCTCCAAATGGAATTTTTTTAAACTTAAATCTTCCCTTGCGAAGGAGCACTAAAAGTCATTTATCTCT
>NW_018397259.1:4054696-4054926 GCF_002168275.2 Theobroma umbraticum | reverse complement strand
AAAAAAAAATCCTTTCTCATTTAGAGAGATGTTTTATGGGGTGGGTTCAGACTGAGTTCGAGGCTTGGTGCTGCACCAATTTAAAGCCACATAAGAGTCCCGACCAAAGCCTCCAATATTACATCATAATAATAACATTATTAATATAGTAAAATATTATTTGTATATTAACATAATGATATTTTTAAAAAATATCTTACGATTAAAATTAGATAAAAACTATTCATTTA
>NW_018397259.1:4054377-4054570 GCF_002168275.2 Theobroma umbraticum | reverse complement strand
TTCATTATTTTAAGAGATTTCAAAATAATTTCCATTCTTTTTTCAAATGTTCAACAATACTATCGTTGAAAATAATACAAGTAAAATAAAGAGCAAAAATACCTCATTCATTCAACTTTTTATCACTGCAAAAATAGTCAGTCAATATCCATAATTCTGACCTAAAAATTTTGTATTCAAAGTTGAATTGGAT
>NW_018397259.1:4054254-4054367 GCF_002168275.2 Theobroma umbraticum | reverse complement strand
CTACCACGTTTGACGGAGAACCCAGCCTTCTTCCACACCTCTACACATCAACCATTGGGAATTTTTCTTAAAAAGAAATGTATTAATATATTGAATGATGACGAAATGGCAGT
>NW_018397259.1:4054148-4054244 GCF_002168275.2 Theobroma umbraticum | reverse complement strand
ATTTTGTTGAGATTCAGGAAAAAAAACCAATAAGGTAGGCTCATAGTATTTAAATTAATGCAATCGACACCCTATAAGATACCTTGTAGTTTTTGG
>NW_018397259.1:4053913-4054048 GCF_002168275.2 Theobroma umbraticum | reverse complement strand
ACTTGACGAAATAAAGCTTGTTAATTGGCTATTAAACTTTAGAACTAGCTGAAATGTTAGTTGCTTTCTCTTTTTCTTTTCCACTTCTGAAGATAAAAAAAAGTGTAAAAGGGAGGCTTTTGTAACAATTTTTAC
>NW_018397259.1:4053809-4053903 GCF_002168275.2 Theobroma umbraticum | reverse complement strand
AATACAGTACTAAATTCCACAATGATTCTCTCTCTTTTGTTCGATTATTTCTCTCAATTTTATATGGTATTAGAGCAGCATTAGGGTTTTTAGT
>NW_018397259.1:4053141-4053366 GCF_002168275.2 Theobroma umbraticum | reverse complement strand
AGTAGATTCTTTATACTGGCTTTTTTCATAAAAAACAAGATAGATTTTTTTATGAAACAATCCCAATATCAAATACAATGTATGATTTTTGGACAACTGCAATAATTTGATAGTGGTAAGGTTTCTTTATTCTATCTCAAAACCAATGCTTCAATAGTTTTATAAGAACTTTACCACTAAAATCTAAGATACACTGTAATTGAATTTTCCTCGACATGATGATAC
>NW_018397259.1:4052806-4052935 GCF_002168275.2 Theobroma umbraticum | reverse complement strand
TACTCTGAAGTTGTAATCGGAGTCGAAACTAAACATCATGCAAGCATTAGCCTGCCACATTACAATCCTATAAATATAAGTATATAACTAAATAAATAGAAACTTCGAGATTTATTTATTTCCTCCTCA
>NW_018397259.1:4052313-4052546 GCF_002168275.2 Theobroma umbraticum | reverse complement strand
ATACCATTAGTAATTAAATTATTAATTTTATATAACTAAATCTATTAAATTATTAAATTAACTAAAATTATAAATTCAATTTTTTTTCTAACCCGCACTGATATGGGATAGCAAATTGATAAGATGAGTTAGCCCATTTAGACTTAGTTCTAATATGAGCTCAAATCTCAACTCACCTTATTTTCAATAAAAAATAAACCAACTCAATGGACCGGTCTATTTTAACAAGTTTA
>NW_018397259.1:4051961-4052160 GCF_002168275.2 Theobroma umbraticum | reverse complement strand
ATTTTTAATTTTCTTGAATTTTTTATCTTATTTAGTTATTTATGTATTTATATTATACTTTCTAAATTCAAAAATTTATATTAAAAAATTAATTTGTTTTACTTATTTGTACTGAAAATTTAATTTTTTTTATTTGGCTCCAAATAGAACTTTTTTAAACTTAAATCTTCCCTTGCGAAGGAGCACTAAAAGTCATTTA
>NW_018397259.1:4051422-4051951 GCF_002168275.2 Theobroma umbraticum | reverse complement strand
TTTTTGTTTAAAGCACATAGTAAGAGGTTATTTAAAATTAAAAAACAAAATCCATTCTCATCGAGAGAGGTGTTTTATGGAGTCGGTTCAGACTGAGTTCGAGGCTTGGAGGAGCTGCACCAATTTAAAGCCACATCAGAGTCCCGACCAAAGCCGCCTATATTACATAACAATAATAATATTATTAATATAGTAAAATATTATTTTTATATTAATATATTGATTTTTTAAAAAATATCTTACGATTAAAATTAAATAAAAACTATTCATTTAGGTTCAAATTGAACGTTGAGTTCATTATTTTAAGAGATTTTAAAATGATTTCCATTCTTTTTTCAAATATTCAATAATACTATCGTTGAAAATAATAAAAGTAAAATAAAGAGTAAAAACACCTCATTCATTCAACTTTTTATCACTGCAAAATAGACATTCAATATCCATAATTCTGACCTAAAATTTTGTATTCAAAGTTGAATTGGATCGAGTCGAACCTACCACGTTTGACGGAGAACTCAGCCTTCTTCCA
>NW_018397259.1:4051250-4051348 GCF_002168275.2 Theobroma umbraticum | reverse complement strand
TGATGACGAAATGGCAGTTCAACATTCAATTTTGTTGAGATTCAGGAAAAAAAAACCAATAAGGATAGGCTTATAGTATTTAAATTAATGCAATCGAC
>NW_018397259.1:4050903-4051171 GCF_002168275.2 Theobroma umbraticum | reverse complement strand
TAGGAAAAATATGGGTTTGATGTACGCCTGGTCCTCATGGTGCCTTCTTGTACTTGTTTTTGTGGCTGAATTTTCTTTGCATGGCTTCAGCTATGGAGAAAAAGGTACTCCAGTCTTTGTTGTTATACTATCCAAAAGTTGCTTCCAAGAAAACTTTTTAAGATTCATGACTTGGATTTAAGTTTATATATATTATTCATTTTTCTTTCGCAACACGTATATGATTTGATGTTATAATCTCTTTTATTTTATAAATCTCATCTTATAA
>NW_018397259.1:4050599-4050888 GCF_002168275.2 Theobroma umbraticum | reverse complement strand
TTCAAATTGAATCATTCATTATTTTAATTTATACAATATTTAATTTTTCATTTGACTATCTAAAATTTAAAATTTTTTGTTTACATTTTTTTAAGTGTTTCAAATCCAATAATTTTATCAATTTTTTATAAAAATCAATGAAATATGTCATCTTCTTGTCATGTAGATGTTTACATAGCATAAATATCAGTTCAAAGTGTCGAATAGATCCATCTTTTGTCACTTGAACATTTAAATTTTTGAATTCACTTATTTTGACATGTCAACTTTTATGTGATGTTGATATTAT
>NW_018397259.1:4050121-4050499 GCF_002168275.2 Theobroma umbraticum | reverse complement strand
AAAAATGTTTCAATTCATTCATTTCAATTGTCATTATTAAAATTTGACAAAATTTATAATATCAACATCACATAAACGTTGACATGTCAAAATAAGTGAATTCAAAATTTAAATGTTCAGGTGATAAAATAAGGATCCATTTGATATTTTGAATTGATATTTATGCTATGTAAACATCTACATGGCACGAAGATAACATATTTCATTGAGTTTTATAAGAAATTGATAAAATTAATGGATTTGAAACATTTATAAAAAATCGTAAACAAAAACTTTTAAATTTTAGAGATAACAAATGAAAAATTAAATATTGTACAAATAAAAT
Source organism: Theobroma umbraticum (assembly GCF_002168275.2). NCBI lineage: Eukaryota > Viridiplantae > Streptophyta > Magnoliopsida > Malvales > Malvaceae > Theobroma > Theobroma umbraticum. The sequence continues at coordinate 4,050,174 of NW_018397259.1, read as the reverse complement.
AACGAAGGGTTCAATTTAAAAATCTCGATTTCAAATTATAAGATGAGATTTAT
>NW_018397259.1:4049926-4050111 GCF_002168275.2 Theobroma umbraticum | reverse complement strand
AGATTATAACATCAAATCATATACCTATTGCGAAAGGAAAATAAATATTATATATAAACCTAAATCCAGGTCATGAAGTTTAAAAAGTTTTCTTGGAAGCAACTTTTGGATAATATAACAATAAAGACTTAGAGTACCTTTTTCTCCATAGCTGAAGCCATGCAAAGCAAATTCAGCTACAAAGA
>NW_018397259.1:4049375-4049475 GCF_002168275.2 Theobroma umbraticum | reverse complement strand
CCAAAAACTACAAGGTATCTTATAGGGTGTCGATTGCATTAATTTAAATACTATAGGCCTACCTTATTGGTTTTTAATCCTGAATCTCAACAAAATTGAA
>NW_018397259.1:4048965-4049365 GCF_002168275.2 Theobroma umbraticum | reverse complement strand
CCATTTCGTCATCATTCAATATTAATACATTTCTTTTTAAGAAAAATTCCCAGTGGTTGATGTGTAGAGGTACGGAAGAAGGCTGGGTTCTCCGTCAAACGTGGTAGGTTCGACTCGATCCAATTCAACTTTGATTGCAAAATTCTTAGGTCAAAATTATGGATAGAGCTGTTAATATGGGTTGGTCGGGCCCCATTTCCTGTGGATTGAAAAAATATGAATTGGGTTGGACTAGCTATTTTTTACATGGATCATCAAAATCTCAATTCAACTCACCCCTTGTTTGCTTATAGATTGAGTTGGGTCAACTTATTTTTATTTTTTAAAAAAAATCAATTTTTATAAGTCTACCTGATAAATTTTTTATTAATAAAATTGTTCTATGATTTAATTCATAAAT
>NW_018397259.1:4047987-4048249 GCF_002168275.2 Theobroma umbraticum | reverse complement strand
CCATTTAGGCCCGGTTCAAATATGGATCAAAATTTTTCAACCCAGCCCATCCCATTTTAATAAAAAATGGGCCGACTCGATGAGCCAGGCCCATTTTGACAAGTCTAATTATGGATATTGAATGTTTATTGTTGCAGTGATACGAAGTTGAATGAATGAGGAATTTTTGCTCTTTATTTTACTTTTATTATTTTCAACAATAGTATTATTGAACATTTGAAAAAAGAATGGAAATTATTTTGAAATCTCTTAAAATAATGAA
>NW_018397259.1:4047622-4047925 GCF_002168275.2 Theobroma umbraticum | reverse complement strand
TAAATGAATAGTTTTTATCTAATTTTAATCGTAAGATATTTTTTAAAAATATCAATATATTAATCTAAAAATAATATTTTGTTATGAAAAAATAACTTTATAAGAACAAATAAAAATAACTTGAAAAAATACTTAAAGAGAAGAAAGAAAATATTTAGGGGAGAGAAAAAATCTTATTAAAGTGTATATATAAAGGGGGCCTATTTATAGGCAAATAATCCCCTTACAAGATGAGGATAACACTTAAAAATTAGATAGATTATATCCTAATCTAATCTGATTTACATCAAATCTAGATATAGA
>NW_018397259.1:4047271-4047494 GCF_002168275.2 Theobroma umbraticum | reverse complement strand
TGAATATCCATTTTATTAAGAATATGCCTCATTAAAACCTTATAAGGAAAAAACCTCATGGGAAAAAAATTCAAGTGAAGAAAAAAGAGTACATAATTCTTTTCGAGAATACACTTATGAAATACTACCTCATTAAAAACCATATCAAGAAAAACCCAATGGGAAAAAACTTGATGAAGGAAAAATGAGTACAGTGCATATTTTACTTCCCCTAACAATTGCA
>NW_018397259.1:4046479-4047213 GCF_002168275.2 Theobroma umbraticum | reverse complement strand
TTGCAGTAGGAAGGGCTTTAGTAAACAAATCTACTAGATTGTCACTTGAACGAAATTGTTGAACACTAATATCACCATTTTCTTGAAGATCATGAGTAAAAAAGAATTTTGACGAAATATGTTTTGTTCGATCGCGTTTAATGTATCCTTCCTTTAACTGTGTTATGCAAGCAGTATTATCCTCATATAATATTGTTGAAATTTCTTTCTTGGTTGGTAAACCCCACGTTTCTCGAATATGTTGAGTTACTAATCTTTTCACGACTTGCTTCATGAATTACTAAAATTTCTGCATGGTTAGAAGAAATAGCAACTATAGTTTGTTTTACAAAACACCAAGAAATAGCTGTACCTCCATATGTGAATACATAACCTATCTGGGATCGAACTTTGTGTGGATCTGATAAATATCCTGCATCTGCAGAACTGATTAAATCTGATTTTGATGCATTTGAATAGTATAAGCCCATATCCATTGCTCATCGGAGATATCGAAATAAATGTTTAATTCTATTTTAATGTTTTCGAGTTGAAAAAGAACTATATCTTGCTAATAAATTCACAGCAAATGATATATCAGGTCGTGCATTGCTAGCAAGATACATTAGTACTCCAATTACACTAAGATATGGTACTTCAAGACCAAGAAGTTCTTCATTATCCTCACGAGGTTGAAAAAGGTCTTTTTTCACATCTAATGATCTTACAACTATTGGTGAACTCAATGGATATGC
>NW_018397259.1:4046034-4046456 GCF_002168275.2 Theobroma umbraticum | reverse complement strand
ACACCTTTGCTATGTAATTAGATTGATGGACAAAAATTTCATTTGTCAAGTGTTTAATCTGAAGTCCTAAACAAAACTTTGTTTTCCCAAGGTCTTTCATCTCAAATTTTTTCTTTAAGTAATCCACAGCTTTTGATAACTCTTTAGGAGTTCCAATAATATTTAGATCATCAATATAAATAGCAATTATCACAAATTCATATCTAAATCTTTTTATAAAAACACATGAGCATATAGGATCATTTTTATAGCCTTCTTTCGACAAATATTCATGAAGGCGATTATACCACATGCATCTGTATTATTTTAATCCATATAAAGATTTATTTAATTTGATCAAATAAATCTCTCGATAATTCAAAATTTGTGCTTTAGGCAACCTAAATCTTTTAGGAATATTCATATAGATATCATTATCAAGT
>NW_018397259.1:4045935-4046024 GCF_002168275.2 Theobroma umbraticum | reverse complement strand
AATAGGCTGTAACTACATCCATCGAACGCATTTCAAGATTTTCATGTATCGCCAGATTAATTAAATATCGAAATTTAATTGCATCCACC
>NW_018397259.1:4045732-4045835 GCF_002168275.2 Theobroma umbraticum | reverse complement strand
GACCCCACAAAACACCTCTCTTGATGAGAATGGATTTTTTTAAAATTTTAAATAACCTCTTACTATATGCTTTAAACCAAAAAAAAAGAGATAAATGACTTTT
>NW_018397259.1:4036695-4045722 GCF_002168275.2 Theobroma umbraticum | reverse complement strand
CGCAAGGGAAGATTTAAGTTTAAAATAGTTCTATATGGAGCCAAATAAAAAAAATTAAATTTTCAATACAAATAAGTAAAAAAATTAAATTTTTTAATATATATTTTTGAATTTAGAAACTATAATATAAATACAGAAATAAGTAAATAAGATAAAAAATTCAAGAAAATTAAAAATTATAGTTACATAAAAATAAGAAACTAAACAATTAATAGTAGATAAAAGAACGAAAAATTATTTTCACAATTGTTTTGTGCATAATACATATATATATATATATAGAGAGAGACTTGTTAAAATAGATCGGTCCATTGAGTTGGTTTATTTTTTATTGAAAGTGAGGTGAGTTGGGACTTGAAAATTCAAGCCTATATTAGAACTGAGTCTAAATGGGCTAACTCATCTAATCAATAAGCTATCCCATATCAGTGCAGGTTAGAAAAAAAAATTAAATTTATAATTTTAGTTAATTTAATAATTTAATATATTTAGCTATATAAAATTAATAATTTCATTACCAATGGTATCGTTTATTTTATATATTTTAATGTCTTTAATCTTTGCTTGTCAAATTAATAATTTTAGTTAATATTAAAACTCACTATCTATATTTCTTTGATGACAATGAATATTAGATGATAATGATTCAAACCTTGAGACATCATTTTTGTTCAAACAAAATTCAAATGTTTTACTTGAAGAAGAGGATTAAGGATGACATAAATAAATCTTAAAGTTTTTATTTATTTGGTTATATACTTATGTTTATGGGATTGTAATTTGTATTAAAGATTGAAACTTTATTTATATTTGATGTAACTTATTTGTTTATTTATGTTTGGTGTAACTTATTTATTTGTAACATACTTTTATTATTCAATTTATGATTAAATCATATAACAACTTTATTAATAGAGAGTTTGTTAAGTAAAATTGTGAAAATAAATTTTTTTTTTTGAAAAAAAAATGAGTTAGCCCAACTCAACCCATGGGCTAACAAGGAATGCGCTAAACTCAGGTTTTGATGACTCATGTAAAAAATGGATTAGCTCAACCCAAGCCATATTCTCTCTACCCATAATGTTTGAAGTTGGGTTAAGCCGAGCTAACCATATTGACACCTCTATATATACATATATATATATATATATATGATAAAAGTTTGTTTGAATATTGTGTTTTCTTTATTGGAAAAGAATTCACAATACGTTTGATTCACGAAATAAATAGAAAGAAAATAGAATTACTACTCTGTAGGAATAGAATAAAGTGAAAATAAAATAAAATAGTTATTACTTAGTTTGATACGACGAATGTAATAAATAATTTATAATTTATTTAAAATATTAATAATTGATAATTTAAATATTAATATTTTATTTATAATTTAATGTTATTATAATAATTTATTTTATATTATTTCCTTCTTAAATATTAATAATTTATAATTTATTTATAATGTTAATAACTGATCATTTAAATATTAATTTTTAATTTATAATGTAATCATTAAATTTTTAAAATATTAATATTTTGTTTATAATTCAAATGTTATTATCATTAATTATTTTTATTTTATTTTATTTTTTAAAGATTAATAATTTATAATTTATATAAATATTAATAACTGATCATTTAAATATTAATATTTTGTTTATAATTTAATAATTAATATTTGAAAATATTAATATTTTGTTTATAATTTAAATGTTATTATGATTATTTATTTTTAATTTATTTTATTTTTAAATATGAATCATTTATAATTTTTTTTAAAATTTTAATAATTGATCATTTAAATATTAATATTTTATTTATATTTTTTTTGGAATTGGGGAAAGGAAGATTTAAACTTTATTCTTTAAATTGGAGATAATACAACAACCAATGAATCAAATCTCTGGTGTAATATTTTATTTATAATTTAATTATTAATATTTTAAAATATTAATATTTTATTGATAATTGAAATGTTATTATAATTATTTAGTTTTATTTTATGTTTGAATATTAATAATTTATCATTTATTTAAAATATTAATAATTGATCATTTAAATGTTATTATTTTATTTATAATTTAATTATTAATATATTAAAATATTAATATTTTATTTACAAATATTAATATGGGTATGATTGTAAATTTTTAAACTTATGAGGGGTAATTTAGTCTTAATAATTTTTGAAGCTATTCCATCAAATATGGAATAAGTAATACCAATGAGGGGCTGGGTGTTGTTAAATAACGCTTTTTATCAATTTTGAGAAATGGGTAAAAAGAAGGAATTGTTGTTTCTTATCAAATTACCAACCAAATAAGAAAAGCAAATAGTAATTGAGAAAAGAGAGGGAATAGTTTAATTATTCCTCACACCAAAACGTGCAGTAAATGAATCCTCTACAATAAAGCTTAACACTAGATGAATAAGGCAAGCTTATATATTATATTGAAAATAATTTAAAATATAAAGCTAATAATTGAGTGTATAAAGAGACATTGATAATTTCTTAATTATATTCTTTGAAGGGCTCAGATATATTTTACTTTTTCTTTAATTTTTTTCTTTTGACCAAAGCAAGCAAAATCTAACCTATCCTAGCAAGGGGAGAGGGGTGGGGCTAGTTAATCAAAACTGCACACTAAATACATTATGCTGAAATTAATGTATTTATGCTAAAATTTAACGTATGATATTATAGAAAACATAATTATAATCGACATGTCATAAGAAAATAATATAATATTTTAAAAATATTTACATTATTTTTAAAATTATAAATAAATTTTTATATTTTTATAATTACGTATTCAAATAAGTCTTTGAATTATTCTAAAAAAATCAATTTAATCTTTATTCTTTTATTATATTCAAATAAGTCTCTAAACTTTTATTTTGAATCAAATAAACCCTTCTCCATGATCATTGATTAACTTTCATTAGTTAACAATATCACATCATCCGTCACGTGGTATGTTGATATAGCATTTTAATGATATCACTGTCATGTGACAAATGACATAATATTAAATGTTATTGATTAAGATTTAATTCATATCCAAAGATGATTGATTAAATATTTAAAACAAATAAATTAGAAAAAAAAACTAATTACCTCCATAACATTATGTTTCTAAATAAACTAAATCATTTGATTTAAAATTTAAAAACAATTGAACCAATGAAAATTCTTCCAAAAAAAAATTGAAAAAAAAATTAAATTTAAAATAATTTAAAATTTTTTCAACTTTCTACTTGTCGAATTTTACGTTAACGTTTGGATAGAAGATTTTGAATTGATTGACAAAAACGCTGCAATTTAGAACACAAAGAGACAAAGATTGCTTTGGATGCGATCGAAGCTTTTGTCTCCTCCTTCTCAAGCCCCTTGCAATTTTTAGGTACTTCCCCATTTCTTTTTTCTTTTAATTTCGGTTTTATTTACTTAATTTTCATCCTAATTTTTCTTTTTCTTTTTTAAATAAATTCATGAATCTCTAATTTTTCTAATCAACTTGTACGTTCTACGTCGCCGTTGTCGACAAACTCCACTTCAAAACGGTTCGTCATCTTGATGAGGATGAGGAGACTCGTAAGAAGGTTGAGTCAAGCAAGAAGAGAACTGCAGAAGCTGCTACTCGTGTTTCTGCAAAAAAAGCACAATGTACAACACCTCAGAAGACAGATGGTAAGAAGGGTGGTCACACAGCAACACCTCAACCATCAAAGCAAGTTGGGAAATCTTCGGCTAAGAGTCCAAAGTCTAGTGGCCAATTTTCCTGTTCATTAGGTTGAAAAAGCTTTAAATTATTTTGAATTCAAGTTGTTCTCATTTTTTTTCTTAAACCCCAAATCAGTTGATTTAATTTGTTTAGGAAACCTAACGTTTACTAATGCTTATTCAACAGATTAGGAGGTAATTAAGGTTTTTTATTTTTTTGTTTTAAATTTTTAACTAATCATCTTCGATCGAACATGTATTTAGGTAAAAAAATAAACATATAAATCTTAATCGATAACATTTAATATTACGTGATAGTGACATCATCAAAATATCACATCAACATGTCATGTGACAGATGATGTGATATAAAAGTACTGCATATACCTTCAACTAACAAAAATTAATCAATGGTTAAAGAGAAGTACTTATCTGATTCGAAATAAAAATTTCGAAACAGGAAATAAGTTTCTTATTGAATTCAAATCTAAAATGCATGCCCAGCCAGTTCCAAGATTTAACTCAAAATTTAGCAGCATGTAATGTGTCATGCGGGTAACAGCAATATCTGAAAACATGAAGAAACCAACATTTTTTAAACTGTTTCAAGTCTGCATTTATTGGAATAACTTTCCCACAGAACAGCCATCAAACTTTGCTGATAATGTGTGTTGCTTTTCTTCAAGTCAACTTGTGAATAGTTTCCATCTCAGTTGCCTCCTTAAGGGTCCCTTTCTCAACATGATCCCAACATTTGAACAAGAAATTATCCACAACAAGTCTGAACCAAGGTGACAGTTTCAGACCTTCCTCGCCAGCATCAGCTTTGCGCAACAGCTCTTTCAGTTGATCACGGTTCACATATTTCACATCTGCTACCTCATCGGGATTTGGATGGACATTAACATCTTGGACAATGAATAGTAGGTAATCAACTGCAAAGTAATAATAAATGCTTAGTTACAATATATGAAAGAAGGATAGGAGTAAGTGATAGATTCATGCAGACCAAGAAATAGATATGAGACACCAGCTATTGAACTGTATAATTTATATTTTCTCCCCAAATAGAGACTCAAAACTTTTTGCAATAATAAAGACTTGAAAGAGGCAAATATTTAAACATAATGCTGACTTTTATGCAAACAGGGTAGAATTATTACGTTCATGCTCGCCCCACTTGCCATCAGAAGGTGCCTTGTAAAGCATGCGACTCAGAGGGATAAACTGATCAACAGGAACATCTTCAGCAGGAATACCCAGCTCGTCCAAAAGCTTCCTTTGTGCAGCATTCCTCACCCCTGGTGAGCAGATAACAACAAAATTATCAGCCACAATAAGACAGAAAATCCTGTGATGAAATTGAGTCAGATGTAAAAGTTATATACCAAGAAAATTCTCTCCAATAAGCTCAGATTCACGGTACAAAGGATGGCTGCAACAGGTGTTTGTCCACACAAGAGGAAATGTTACCTTTGTTGCAGATCGTTGCTACCCAGAAACCAGACAGAAAAGGAACGTTAACAAACTTCCCATAAGTACTTCCCATCACCTATTTACAACGCATAACATTGCACATATGCTGTGAAGCTAGCAAGCATATATTTTGAGTAGGTACAAGCAAGGAAAAAATAATACCATAACATTCAAAGTTGATATATGCAACATATTCAATGCCGTATCCGGCACCAACAAAGATATTAAGAATAGAGAAAATGCTAAAATTTAAGATTCAAAAAATGAGAGGTGCTAGCTAGCTTTGCTGAGACCAGGGACTATATCCTGCTTTCCCACTTTTTTTGTACTCTTCTTTCTTTATTAACCATGGGATATAATTAAAGAGCAACTGATCCTACGGTCGCAGACTTCATAGGGGCCAGCCTGTCCAACTCACAACTACTCTTACAGATTTTCTCCTTTTATACTTTGGTTTTAAGGACTCCATAAGGTTCTCCAAATGATAAAAATAAGCTGAGATTTGGATGCCAAAACCGTTATTTCCAGTATATGCAAATGATAAGGAAATGAGGTAAATAAATATGTTCAATGAGATAATCTGTTTGTTTGATTTTTCATTACAATTCCAAGTTTGAAAATAGTAACAATTCTAAATATCTCAACGACTGATATTTTTAGCATGTTACCTGAAGGAGCAACTCATATTTTGAGTTAAACAAAAATACACTGAATGCTCTATGCAGCATGTTTCCAGTTAGGATCTTTTCCCACAAGTGACCTGTAAATTTTCAAACCAATGTTCAGCGCAGACATGAAGGCAACAGACTAAAGACATTCAGATGTCACATGGTCAAGACTTACATTCACATAAAGAGCAGAATGTGAGGAAACTGATAGCTAAAGCTAATAACCTTTAATTCCAAAGTGGCAGCAGTAAAACACAAACTACAAGATCCAAAACCAAGCCAGAGATTCAGGATTTTCTTTTTCACTTATTAAATGCCAAAGCGAATAAAGGGCCTAGATGCACATGAAACGCTTTTCTATAGCCCAATGAAGAAGCTTGCTATTGATTTTATACAAAAATGTCTTCTAAAAGACTGGTGTTAAAGTAATTTTTTTAACATTCCTCAAAAAATTTAAAAAGCATCAAATAATTTCTCCTTTATCTGTCTCAACCAATTATATAACCAGGATTTTGCAGTATACTAAGTTTAAGGCTCTGTTGTACAGAGCAAGTTCTTTAAACAAGCTTCTTTATCCTATACAAATTGAAAAGAATCAGAGATCATTACCGGGCCCATTCTAAAAGATCAAGTCACCTACAAAATTAATACCAGATAATCTTTTTTATTTCAGCATCAGCAACAACAATAATATGATTTACACCACTCAAGATAATGCAGTCAAATTGAAAGCATTGGACATAAAGAATATATGTAACCAAAGAGCATGCACAATTTAGAAAGGAGAGTAAAACAGAATAACGCAAAGCAACAGTGTTATTCCCCAGAGTAACTGCACCATAGACATTTACTTACAGTTGTACTTGGATTCATGGCCGACAACATTATCATTCTCATCCACTAAAATACATCTACAAAAGATTGAAATAGAGGCCAGTAAGTTAAACACAATGCAAGATTGATACAAAAATACTGAAGCATATGTTATTAGTAAATGCTAGATGAGTTAAACTTCAAAAGAGTAAGACAAATATAAGAACCTGTTAAATCGTAAAGATTATCACTTCAAATCAAAACACAGATGTCTTCATGACAATACAGTCACATAACAATTTGTAAATTCATAAAGATTTTAAACCTTGATTCATGTCATAAAATAAATAGCATTGGTAATAGAAAGACTGACCCTATGCAATCAACAGATATACATCAACCATAATTAGCAAATCACTACAATCACCAATTCTCACATACCACTGTCACACGCATCCTTTCAATTCGATCCACGTAAGGAATATATAGCGCATAACTAATTGCAGTAAAAGAAAACAATCCACACATGCTAATCAATGTATGTCAAGACCAAGAAAATAAACAACCACTTTTGCCATGTCTTTCAACATTTGCAGATAACATCTAGCAGTTGCCTTGGCTTAATGCTTCAAAGGAAGATTAGTTTTGCCATTTAACCAAAACAGACAACAGCATATGAGCCACGCTTCTTTGATATTTAGGTATCAATTTTGATAACATTACAAATAATAAAAATAAAATCTGGAGCTAGCAATACCACCCTATTTATACTTCAAAGTTGACTTAGCTTAGCCACCAAAAGAAGATCCTTCAATAATAAGAATAATATCATGGTCATAACGATTTATATTTCCGTATTAACTTTCTGTTCTGATTTTCTGTAGCAGTATTAAAAAAAAATCAGCAGAAACTATGGAAAGATGTCACAAAATTCAATAGCCTCCTATAAATTCATCTGGCTGCCATGTCAATGAAAGAAAAGGGAAATTATTTTCCTGGTCACAAACAAAGGTCCCAATCATTTTCCCCTAAATCTACCAGGAAATCACACCGGGGAAAAACCATATAAACGGGTAGTGCACTGCTAAAACACGAGTAACGCATGTTTCTAAAATATTGTAAGCATATAAAATCATACAGATATAATTATGAACTTTTACAAAATTAACGGCCAACTAAAATCTATTATTTTAAAGCTTAAAATACATAGAATACACACATAGTTATATATGAATACGTATACTGTATCGCATCTACATAGAAAATACATGTGCTAAAAGAAAAGAAAAATAATTTGAAAAACTAAAAAATAACAAGAAAAATTTCTGGGTATCAATTAAAAACCATAAAACAATCTTATAAATCGGTTATGTTCGTTGTAAACTGATAACAGAGTTTCACAGCGGAAAGAAGGAATCTAATAGTATCAGTTGACTTTAGTTTCAACTTCCCTTTCTTTCAGTTTTTCCCTTCATTTTCTCATAAACCAAACAGAGCATCAAAGCAAACCCAGATCAAAAATGATAAAAAAAAAACTGTCAAAACAGAAAAAAAAAGTCAATCAAACTTAAAGGGGAATAGCGGAATCGAGAAAACTCACTCATCCTCAAACATGAGGCGCCTTTGGACAGCGTCCATTCCAGCGTCGGGAGCGTCACCCATGGTAGCGGTGGCAGATGCAGCTTCGGTACGGGAAAACAGAGATGCCCTCAGGGAAGTGAGGGAGAAGTGAGGTATTGGACGGGGCGGAAGAGCAAAAGACGAAGAGAGGAATAGTCGGGGCTGTGGGGAAGAGAAAGAAGAAGAAGCCAATGAACGAGAGAGCCAGAGAGCGGAGGCAGTATTTATAAGCGAAGACATTCGGTCTCTGGTCTCTGCATATGGCAAGGATATCTGCCAGGTCGTTGTTCAACGTATGGGGTTATATTTTATTCATTTCCTTAGTGTACACTGCCAGTTTTACATTTTCTGGTTTTTTCCCTTTATATCCCTTGAGACCTTTTTCTTTAGGTAATTATGGTAGGAGCATTTAGACAATATCATCCTATACATTGTTAGTGAAAATTTTAGACAATATTTTTTTTAAAAAATTAATAATTTCATATAATATGTTATAGACATGTGATAGCACTTTAATTCCGTTTATAAATATTTAAAAATTCTTACATTGTTGTATACAAATGATAATCTACGAATTAAATATTATCAACAATTTAGAATTAATATGTTTAATAGTTTTCGGTTTTTCATTTTTCGTTTTTCGTTTTTTGTTTTTGTTTCTTGTTTAAAATAACAGTTAAAAAAAAAGTAAGTTTGGAGACATGATGTTGTTACCAAAAACAAGGTTTC
>NW_018397259.1:4036359-4036685 GCF_002168275.2 Theobroma umbraticum | reverse complement strand
AATTAATTATGAAAGACAAAGAATGATTATTCTTTTTTATTTTGTAATTTTATTTAGGTAAGTGGATAAATGGTTTTTTGTACTACCATATTTGATAATCTATGCATTCTTTGTTGGCTCTTGTAATAATTGATTTGAGATTTTTTTTAAACAATTAATTTATCTATTTTTTATTTTTAGTTATTCATTTTTTTGTTTTCGGTTTTTTCGTTTTTCGTTTTTCATTTTTGGTTTTATCTTAAATAACAATTAGAAAAAGTAAGTTTAGAAACATGTTGTTACCAAAAACAAGGTTTCCATTTTTTAAAATTAATTATGAAAGACAA
>NW_018397259.1:4036145-4036259 GCF_002168275.2 Theobroma umbraticum | reverse complement strand
CTAGCAGGGAACCCATTCTGCCTCAGAGTTGAGGCAACACACCAAACTTCAAACGGTGGTCAGGCTTTATTTTCCCAACTAATACATTGCTGGTACAGACAGAATTGTAAATGC
>NW_018397259.1:4035888-4036004 GCF_002168275.2 Theobroma umbraticum | reverse complement strand
CAAAGAAATATTCATATGGAATCATGAGGCAAGAATGGTTAAAGGAGATACAGTCTCCAAATTAAAAGAGTTTTCCCCCTATTTCTTCATTCTCATTATAATGAAATTCTCAACCA
>NW_018397259.1:4035246-4035408 GCF_002168275.2 Theobroma umbraticum | reverse complement strand
AAATAATTGATAAATTATGGTAATAACATTACTGTTTATTTCAACTCAGAGAAAAGATCTTTACAACTTAAAAGAAGAAAAGAAAAAGAATCAATTCTAAATAAAAAAACAAAAGCAAAATTATTTCGATTGAATCTAGTCGAGTAGGTCCGACAAATAATA
>NW_018397259.1:3986350-4035146 GCF_002168275.2 Theobroma umbraticum | reverse complement strand
GTTACCAAAAACAAGGTTTCCATTTTTTAAAATTAATTATGAAAGACAAAGAATCATTGTTCTTTCTTATTTTGTAATTTTATTTAGACAAGTGGATAAATGGTTATTTGTACTACCATATTGATAATCTATTCACCCTTTTTTGACTCTTGCAATAATTAATTTGAGATTTTTTTAAATAATTAATTTGTCTATTTTTCTTTTTCGTTATTCATTTTTTGTTTATTGTGTTCGTTTGACTTTTTTTAAATAACAATTAAAAAAAGTAAGTCTGGAAACATGTTGTTGTTACCAAAAACAAGGTTTCCATTTCTTAAACTTAATTATGAAAGATAAAGAATGATTATTCTTTCCTATTTTGTAAGTTTATTCAGATAAGTAGATAAATGGTTATTTGTACTACCATATTGATAATCTATGTACTCTTTTTTGGTTCTTGCAATAATTAATTTGAGATTTTTTTTAAATAATTAATTATTTGTTTTTCATTTTCGTTATTCGTTATTCGTTTTCTGTTTTTTCGTTTTTCATTTTTGATTCTTTTGGAAATAACAATTAGAAAAGGTAAGTTTGGAAACATGTTGTTGTTATCAAAAACAAGGTTTCCATTTTTTAAAATTAATTATGAAAGACAAAGAATGATTGTTCTTTTCTATTTTGTAATTTTATTTAGGCAAGTGGATAAATGGTTATTTGAACTATCATACTGATAGTCTATTCACCCTTTTTTGGCTCTAGCAATAATTAAGTTGAGATTTTTTTAAATAATTAATTTGTCTATTTTTCTTTTTTCGTTGTTCATTTTTTGTTTTTTGGTTTTATTTTTAATTTTATTTAGGCAAATGTATAAATTGTTATTTGTAGTGTCATATTGCTATTCAATCTATTCATCTTTTTTCAGTTTGCAATAATTATTTTGATTACAATGACTATAATTTGAGATTTTAAATGAATTGGGTTGGACAATTTTGGATTCAATAAGTATAATAATTAATAAATGATTGAAGAAATATATATTATACACAGAATTTTAAAACTCCACAAACAAATTATATTTAAATGTCCATTCAATCAATAAATTATTATCTTAAAAACGATAAATAGAGTTTAAAAGTTCTACACTTATTACAAATATTTATTTAGTCATTGAATTATTATTTTATTCACTTATGGTGAAATTTAGAGTTTTAACAAGCGAGTTTATCTAATTGTCAAATATAAATTTAGTCCAATATGTTAACTGAATAATTACAAAAAAGTTGATTTGCTTACTTACAAATAAATTTCAAAATTCGGATTCCTAATTTGAAAGACATATTTGGATTCATTTCCACATTAAATATGAAATTTAAGAATTTGCAAAATACAATTGCAAAAAATCCTATTTATTCCGATAGAAAAAATTCTATTACAAAATTTTAATAAATTATCGATGAAATTTAATTTTAATTTTTTTCGATAAATTTTTTTCAACCGAATTTGGTGCATTTTGAATTAAGTACATATAAGCTGACTTTTCAAAAAAAAAATACATATAAGAAGACAAAAGGAAGAATAAAACTGAGTCTCAAAAAACGTTCTAATTTTTAATAAATTAGACATGTAATAATTATATGAATTGTGAAAATCAATGTGAGTTGGGCAAAATTCGTTTCTTGTTAGGCTTTAATTATTGGGTATTGAGTTTTGACCAATGAACTAAAAAGATAGCCCCAAGTAGCATACAAGTCGAAGCGTGGAATGTGCTTGGCCGGCTTTACCTTGTTCATCTCTCCATCCAATTGTTGTTAATTAAATAGGAGAAGGTAAAATATTGACAATTATGTCTTATTTTTACGAAGGATTCTGACATTTGTCTACTGATAATAAGAAACAAGAATCCTTTGCACAACAAAATATTAAATAGAAAAAAAAAATTCGTTCTATTATATTTTGGATTTTGGATAGATACGTGAAATGACGACCCAACTTTTGTGGAGACCAAGATTCCCAGCACATGTATTGTATGCACAAAAAGCCACTTTATTTTCTCTCTTCTCCTTTTTTTATTTAATTTTTTTTAATTGAGAAAAGTGATCCAAATCTATTTTTTAGATAAAAGAGAATGTATTAATCAATAAATCAAATGTTTAAATATTTTTTTTGTTTGACTTTATTTATTATATTAATTCAACATTAATTTTTATTTTTTAAATTATCATAAAATTTTAAATTTTTCAAAAGAATTTAAAATTTAATTTACCATGATAATTTTTAAAATATTGGTTATAGTTGAGTTATTTTATGGAAAAAAAAAGTCTAATATGAATCAACAAATTGGAATGGAATGTGTAATATGAACCACCAAAAGTACATAATAAGTGTAATTGATTCTAATAAATTAAGACAAATCTTTTAGACTTAAAATAAAAAAAAAAGATAAATATGCCAATTAATTAATTATTTTTTAAAAAAATTATTTCTATTTATTGATGATGAAGTTTTCAAATTTTATAAATAAAATTAAAAGTTTTTTTATATGATTTAATAAATTAATTAATTATTGAATAAACATATGATAATCATTGAACTCCACATGTGTCAATTCGATTCGATATAAACTTTCACATTATATTTATAAAATCTTAATTTTCTAAAATAGATCTTGATTATGATGTATAATTTTGATAAAAATATCAATAATTTCAACAGATAAGATTTCGTACTACGCCGCTAATAAAATATTCGAACTTGTGAAACATATTTTGATTGCGATCATTACTTTCCTTTAAACAGATGGACGGGCTTTGCCGGCGAGGGGCAGAGGCAATTGACAAAAGATCCGGTGGGCACGATGCATCTTTCAAAATTTCCACATCTACATAGCTTGTTTTGTATTTCTTCGCACCACTAGGGTTGGTCATTTTACACCATAAGTAAATATGTGGCACATTTGACTTTGAGAGTTGATGTGATATTTAAAAGATGAAAAAAATATATATTGATATTTTTAATACCATGATTAAACTCTGTGGATGTGATTTTTATGATGCAATACGATAGAAGAGTAAAAAATAAAAAATACAGCAATATCATAAATTGTTGGTTTTATTAATCAAGAATCAACTATTAATGGCTACTAAATTACGTACAAAGTAAAAAAAAATGATTTGTTTCATGATAAATTTATGTATTTTTATTTGAAAAGTTAGATTCAAATTTTATATTTTCCACGAATTGTATTTTATTAAAAAAATAATACATGTATAGCTTATCGGTTTACATCTAAATATTTAGTTCATTGATTAGTGCATAATCTTTTGTCTAAAGAATAGAATTCGAATCCCCTTTCCTCGAATTAGTAAATAAACATAACCTCAAAAATCTAGATTAAAAACATACAATACATATATTTATTAATAAGTTAAATATTTAAATAATACTTATTATGAAATTAAATAATTAAGTAAGAAAATATTTACATATATGTATATATTTAAAGAGTAAGGTTCAAATCCTTTCTCTTTTAATTATATTATATTATATATATATATTACTTGATTATTTGATTTTTTAATAAATATATTAATTTATTTTTTTATAAAAATTAAATTTAAATTCTCCTTCTATAAAAGAAGTTTTTAATGTTTTTATTTTATTAAATATTACATTAGACTAAAAGCATGAAAATTTTCTCATTAATATTAAAATTGTGTTAAAATTTATTATTTAATTTATAATTTACTTATAAATTAATTTTATACTGATATAAGTGAGTTGATATATATATATATATATATATATATATATTATCTCCACAAAGTTGGTACTCTCAAAAAACTGATATTCTTTCTTGTCATACAATTAATATAATCATGTGATGTTCACTGAGCAAAATTTGATTCCTTTGTGAAAACACTAAAAATATCCACCAACCCCCCTCATAATGACATTTGATATTATGATGAGTCAAATTTGGCATTCCACTGGAAGTCAGATATGCTACAAATTTGATTAATCACAGCGCTTGGTCTATCTCTGACTTGGGTAATACAAAATCAGTTTAAGTCTGACCAAACAAGCTGGAAATGGAACCTTTTACTTCTACATCTTCATTCTTTCCTTTTTCCTTCAGAAAAAGACAAAATCTGAAATGTGGAAAACACCTAAAGTCCCTCTTCTTGATAACATGTGTATTGGTTTGATTGTTGTCTGCGTCACTCATATTTTCAGGGCTGTTTATGGGCTGGGCTAAGCCCACTAGACACATTGAAAACCAAAGCCCTGCCTTGAGCTCTAACAATATCTTCCAGCTCAATTCACATATAAAAATTCAGGTTCATGCTCGACCCAAATTAGGGTAAATTTATTTGTTGTGAGTTTACATTTTTAACTCAAAAAGACATATTTAATAAGTAAAGAAAGGGTTTTAGTTATAAACTCAATACTCATTCTATTTCTTATTTATATAAGATTTATAATATTTTATCTTATCAAATGACTCTTCATTTATAGTAGAAAAAGACCTTTACAATGATTTGAGTATATCTCTCTCATAGGATCTCATATCAGTACAAATTTAAATTTACTTTGTTACCGTTTATCACTAATCTACATTTTCAACTCAAAAAATATACTTAACAGATAAAGAAAAGCTCTTTTATATATAAAATCAAATTCTTTTTATGTCTTACTTATATAAAATTCGTGACACGTAAATATGAAAGAATAACTTGATTGGTTGATAGCTCTACTATTAATTATAAAAATAATGAATACATTCGGATTATTTTAGTAATAAAATTCATGATTTCACCTTTTACATATAATACAACTATATCAACATTAAAATTATATTTTGATCTTTTGTTTATTTTCTAATCAATCAATTTAGCTTTTTGCTATTAACCTTAATTTTATAGGAATTTTTTTTCTTGATAAAGTAAACCAAATAAAAGTGAAAAGTAATAATAAAAAACACAAAATGGAACCTTTATGATGGTTGAATGTGGATCCTTCCAATTCCAAATGTTGCTAACTTATATAAATAATTACATAAACTCATTTTCAACTTATTATTCATTATCCAATTAACTATAATTGATTTTTTTCTCAAATTTTAAGTTTGAACAATTTGCACAGAAGTATATAAAAAACTTGATCATTATTTGTTGCTTGTACTCACAATGTGACATTTGATTTTAATGGTTAAAAGAGAGTTTTAGGGTAGTTATTATTAATAAATTTAAAATAAAATATATAATAAATTATTAAAATAATTAATAAATTTTAATAAGTATTATATTAATTAAAATTTTGTAAAAATATATAATTAAAATTAAAAATTAAAAATTAACATTTATAATTAGATTCAAGTAGTGGATATTCTAAAATCATTGTTTAAATCTTTTATTATCCAAATTCGATTATAAAGATGATATTTAATTGGATTTGATAATACAAGATATGCGATTTCAAGCTATAATGACATATTTACTCATTTTTGTATTATATTTTTGAGTAAAATACTTACACTTTTAAAATTTTAATCAAAATTATATGAAAATTTATTAATTTTTTTTTAAAATATTTTGTTTAAAAAAATTATTTTCAATGAAACATGTAGGTCCAACCATTAATTTATTTGTACTAATTTGATGATGTGATAAGAGCAAAAGAATTATTTTATTTTTGATTAATTTTTAAAATTATTATTATATAATATTATTAAATTTTTTATTAATTAAAAAAAAACTCCCATATTGAGTTTATATGTTTATTTTACCTATTGTTGCAGGAGATCGTAAAAGGGCTTCGGGAAATCAGAGGGTGAACGATGGTGAGAGAGAAAACGAGCCCTGGTTTAAAGATCCTCTGGCTCTGGGCCATCGGCACCGCAGCCAGTTAGCTCTCGTCCTCTTTAAAAATCAATCTATCTTTCTCTGTATATAAATTTTGCACGAATGTTACCTTTATTTTTTTCTTTTTGGTGCAGTTTTGGTTACAAATGTAGTAAGGACTAGAATAAGAGACATGGAGCAAATAATGAATGCTCAACAACAGCAACAAGAAAGTGCTGTTCCTGATTCAGTTATAATTGACACCAGGCCGGAGTCCAATGAGGGAATTGTTAGAGAAGTTAAATGATAGGTTTAATTTCCATTTCCGTTTCTTGTTGTTTTCTTTTTGGATTTTTGAAGCTTGATTTCTTGTTAAGTGTAGATTTTTTGAAATGGGTTTTGGATTTGGGGTTGAGTTTATGGTTTGTATTGATGCATTTTTGAACTTTGTGAGAGTGTCCCATGTGTTTGTTGAAATGTCTAAGTGAATTATTTAAGTTCAGTAATGGGGTTTCCAGGAAGCTCTGAAAAATCTAATTTCTGATTCCAAGTTTTTTAATGCAATATCTTAGTTTTTGTTAATCTTAGTGAAACTATAATCAAGAAATGTACATTACAAACATGCATTATGAATATAACAGTACATTAAGTCTACTTGACAAATAAAATTGGTGGTTAGGAGATTACTTGAATTGCTTATAAGTTTTACCCCATCGTCTGTAGCTTTGAATTTTGCACTATCATTATTGTATGAGCTTATAAAAGATAAGGATATAAAGCTGAATATAGGACAATTTTTGGCAATAATTTGTATGGAAGAATCCAAGTTGTATTGATAATTTGGCCTCAAAACGTAGTGGTTAATCTAGGGATTAATCAAACTTTTGTCTTTGATTGGTTCCTACATACCTTTCATGCTTAAATGCAGCAGGGATAGGTATCTTGTCAGTAGATTATTTGAAGATTTTCAATGGGAAAGACCAAGGGTGCTTTCTAGCTTCTGTTTGTGCGTTCCGACAAATAACATAGATAGTTTTGTCCATGGATTGGGGTTACAAAGGTCCCAGGGAACTTAATACTGGTGCGTCCTAATACTTCTTCGTGCCCTATCAGAGATACTTGCAAACATTTGGGTGGGGGGGGTGGTGTTGTTGAGAAAACACTTAAATCCTTGGTTGTGGGAATATAAGTGACATTTTCTTATCTTTATGAATTCTTCCAAGTCAGTCATCCCCCATTTTAATGAGCTAATCCTTTTTCCAGTTAGAATGTTCTCTGGTAGGATCTTGTTTCAGCAGTCCAGTATTTGTTATAGGCCTTATGCATAAATGATCATCCTAAGTAATACTATTTATTGTATTCTTCATCATCCCAACTAGGGATTGCAGATCTCATTCCACTGCTTCACACTGTTTGCAGATTTTCTTCATGGATTTTACCTCAGCTGCCAGTGCACACTACTCTTCATCCATTGAGGTCTGAACTAATAACTAGTTCATAGAGCCAAGAGTGCAATTTTGAATAAAAATGCTCTCATCTAAGTGAAGGAAAAGTTGATCTGTTCTGGTGGGTTAACAAATCTTATCGCAGCTGAATTTTATTGTTGTATTTCTTCTGCTCTGGTCTTATTATGAGGAAGTGTCTACTCAGGAGGTTTCATGTGTACTGACATAGTTTTATTGCTGGTTTTGAAAGTTGATACTGATATCATCGGCAGCATACTTACTTTACTAAATGCTGCTTCCAATATTCTGTAGAACTTATAAATTTGCATAAATTATTCTTGTTCTTCTTGCCTTCAGTTGTGTCTGTCTATCCATTACAATTCACAACTAAATTAATCAGCAAATTGGTCCGTAAAACTATTTTAATGATGTGTGGAGCACGTGAAAAATATTTGAACTGAAGTACCATCGGGTTGTTAGGACTCAAGAGGTAAGAAGAGTTTGATTAAGACAGTAAAAACAAAAGAGGCTGTCTTGGTGTAATGGCTTGCAGAGTTAAGTGTGCTGCTGTACCTGTCAGTGTTTATATTTGGTAAAGTGTTAGGCACACGCTCTTGGATGCGTGTGCCTACCACTACTCTAGTGATATCATTGATTGCAATGGGGGTTTTTGTCGCATCAGGGACCATCATGGTTTAAATGATACAAAATCTTGTGAATTTAGGTTGTATACCATCTTTCATGATCTCTCATATAGATTGTTAGGCGGGGTTTGTTTCTGGTAATTGAGCTGGCATCAGGGCCTTTTCACCTGTTTCTGAGGTGGTGGAAACAGATGAATTGTACTACATATAAAATCTCGGTGGCAGCTGTCTTGAACGCTGATTGTTGAAGTGAAAGAAGATGGAAACACAGAGCCATCTATAATCGCATCAGGACAAAAAAGGTCTGTGATCCCAGCCCACAGTTGCGTCTTGGGTCGACATAACTTTTCAAGCTAAAGGGTCATGTTTGCTCTTCCGTGCTAGGTTTCTATGACAAAACAAAAACAGAGAACAGGGAGTGTGGCGCTTTTGTGACCATTCGATCTAATTTTGTACACGTGGTAAGATCTAAAGGATGGACACACTGTCATCGTTCTGGGACCAGTGTATATGTTGTATATTTGAGTGTTTACTTGGAGAATTAAAAAAGTTCTTTTGTGTTTTGTGAGTAGGTCAACATATGATTGGATGTAAATCAAGCTGTCCTAGTTTGATGATCTATTTTTTGAAAGGTAGATTGCCACCCTACTAAGTTGTCCTATGTATGAATTGATGATAATACTTAATAATTCTACTTATAAGTTACAGGATAATGAGTCCTATAAAATTAAATTTATAAAAAAAAGTTTTTGTACTATGATTATTTATTCAACTATATGTCTCAACTTTTATTGTATTGAAATGAGCATTTGAACTTTAATTTATGGTTGTGTTTGGTATATTGTTGATAATGTGATTAATGAGAATGTGATTGTTGGGTATATGATTGTTAGGAATATAATTTTACAGTGTTTGATATAACAAGAGAGAGTGATAATTGTAGGGAATGAGATTGTTGAAAAGATTATATTGTAATGTTTTCTTTGTAACTACTTTACAAAAAATTTAATGTAAATTGATAAAATTATCTTTATATATAAAAAACATATAAATTGAATAAATTTATAATTTTTAATATAAAATTTGACTTTTTAACTTTAAATAAATAAAATAATAAATAATAATATTTGAAAATAATATAATATTTTTATTTTTATAATTAATATATATTAAAAATAATTATTTTTTATAATAATGCCTAGAATTATTACAATAATAATAAACAAATTTAAAAGAGATTTCTATTTTTTTTATCTTTGAATTTATTTGGCTGATTATTGATGAATTTTATTGGAATTTATACAAAATACGAATTTTAATAAATAAAAATAATATTTTATAAGTTTAATTTGATATAATAATAAAAAATAAAAAATTTATTTTAAAAAATTTTAACCAATTTCCACGAGGAAAAAATATTTTTCCTTTTCCTTTTCCCTTTCCCGTCCCTTTCTTCTTTCTCTTTAATCCTCTTTCTCTTCCTGTCGGCAATCCTCTTTCCCTTTCTTCTTTCATCTTGGGCTTTGGCCTAAATTGTGAATGAATAGTTTTTCTGTATAGGGGTTTCTTGGTTTTTATGTCCTGTTAAACTAGATTTTCTGAAAGGCTAAGTGAATTTTTAGTCCTTGCAAATGCCTTTTTTGTGTGTTTGCAAGACAGTTTTCGATACATTTGACCGTAACAATTATCACATAATCACGTTAACTTGTTAAGTTATATCTCATATTTTAAATTTTTATTAAGATAAAAAACTCATTTGAATTTAAATTTAAATTTAAAAACTCTTTTGAATGTACTAAAAAGGGTCATAATACATTAGTTTTTTTAGGTTTAAACTAATAGTTTTATATACAAATAAGAAAAGCACGTGTAGAATTGGATAGGATCGGAACAATCTTAATCACCATCTCTATATTTGCTTATCTTATGCATTTTTATACTTTGTAAGCGACGTTTCCCATTCTATACTTTAAAAAAATTAATAAATAATATAATAATTAAATTAATATAATATAATTCTATACTTTTGCTTGCCTAATTTTTAAAATAATAATCCGATTGGATTTAAAATTTAAAATCAAAATTAATTGTTTGGAATTAATTTTTAAAAAAAATAGATGGGCCCAAGAGGGTAAAATTCACATGAAATTTTAAAACATGAAAATCTAAGATTTCAAATTGCACGAAAATATTATGTTTTATATGAATTGACTCACTTAATTCATGAAAAACCTATTTATATAATTAATTATATTAACAAACTAATTCATATTACATAACATATCTAATTCGTTTAAACTCATTTGTTAAATTATTAATATTTAAAATACATAAAATAATTTATTACTTATACATAAAAAAGATTCCTTTATCTAAATAAATTAATGATATAATATTTAAATAAATTAATCGTATTTAAATGATCGCGGAACCTGCATGGTACACCGTTACATATCCTTATCGTTCACTCTCTTTCTTTGTCACCCTTTTTTTTTTAAAAAAGTAATAAAATAATTATAAAATCTTTGTCCAAAAACTATCGATCAGCCAACTCTTGTCTCTCTCTCTCTCTTTTCTCTCTGTCTCTGTGTGTCTCTCACTCAAAAATCTCCCAAATCCCAGAGAGACTTCCCTCTCCTCCGATCCTTTCTTCGTCTTGGTTTATGAGGTACTCTCACGGCTCTTTCTCTCTCTCTTGATCTGTAATCTTCTTTTCTTGATCAGAGATCTGTAGTTTTGTTTGGGAAAGCGAGATCGATTCGCTATTTGTTTCATAATTTTGGGATTTTCTTAGAATTTTTTGTTATTTTTTCTTTTTTGTTTTGTGTGTTTGGTTTGTAAAGTTCTTGATTTGATTCCTGATCATTTCTAAATATCAATTAAATAGTAGAAAAAGATTTCGTCGAGATTTAGTTTTTTATTTTTTTATATTTTTCGCTCTAGGGTTTTTTTTGTCGTGAAGACAAATTTAGTTAGTTTGGGAGAATTTTCTTGCCTTGATCCGTTTATATCTTAGGCTTCTTTGAAAGCTTTTCTTTTTTGCAAGTTTTTGAGGGTTTGTTCAGAAAGCTTTTCTCCTTTGTGTTTTGATTCTGTTGCTATTTTGTTTTTATTTAATCTTGATTTCATTGAATTGGCTTGTCTTCTTCAGTCCATAATAGCCTTTTTCTTTAAGATTTGTTCATTTGGTTATTTAATTTATATAAAAAAATAATTGTTTTTGTTCAAGAAATGTTCAATTTTTTTTATGACATACTAATTGGTTTTAATCCTTTAATTCTGCAGCTCGAAGGAGAAACCCACTCTTGGGTAAGTTATTCTATTTTTGCAAAATGTTCTTTGTTATTAGAGCTGACGTTGTAAAAGAAAAATAATTGGGGGTATCTGTAACGTTTAGTACTATGAGGCCTTGATATCAGTTATATGACCTGTATGACGAACTTTTGAAGTAATGAGGAAAGATAATTTAAGAATGTCAATAGATTCAAAGGTTTGGCACTCTGTTTTAGTACTTATGCTTCTCCTCCGAAATGAATAATTCTTATGGCTGCAATTTTTTTGTTATCCTTTTATATGAACCTCTTTATGATTTAGTTTTCCTACCATGAATTGTTATTCGATTTTTACTCGACATAAGGATGGTATGATCTTCTTACAGTTTGTCATATTTCTTGGTGCTTGTTTCTTGATTTCTAAATAGGGAAGCTTTATACTTTCTGCAAGTTATCTTTGTGTTATGTTTGGTATAATAAATCAAAATTTTGCACCTTTCCTTTTTTTCCTTCAAGAAATTTTGATTTCATTATTCTATAATTCAGGGTTATGTTTAATTTGTTTTGATAACTGTGGGTGCTTACAGGACCTTGACAAAATAGGAACTTGTTTTGTCATTTATGGTTTGAATTGGGGCAAATGCCAAAATATTTTACATTTCACTTCACTAAATCAAGACAGTGTATTGAAAGTGATAGCTTGTCTTTGAACAACTAGTTGCTAACAATATGCGGAAGAACCTTAAGAGTGTGTCTGACTGATGTTCTTTTATGTTATTTGTAATTTGTGCATATGTTTCTTGTATCTATTGTGCAGCGGTACGCGGATTAAGACCCGCAAACGGAATATTGCTGCACCCCTGGACCCTGCAGCATTTGCTGATGCAGTGGTCCAGATCTATTTGGAGAATGTTGGTGATCTGGTATTTACCACAATGCTCCATCGTTTCTTCTAGGTTTAAACTTAAGCATTATTCTAGATGGTTATTTTTGCTCTTTGATTAACACTTGCTTCATGCAGGAACTTGTTGCCAGGAACATTGAATCTTCAGACCTTAACTTCTCACGATACGGTGACACCTTCTTTGAGGTAAGCTTCTTGATTTCCATATGGAAATATCAAGTTTTGATGTTTTTCCTTTTAAAGGAAAACAATTGATTGTTCTCTGCTATTTCCATTGGATCTTTAGCATAATTCATTAAGAATGATGATCAACTGGAAAAATATATATGGGAAATAATCTCACCATTGTGGCATGTGCATGCTTGGTGGTTAGTGGACTGATGTTTTGAGGCTAACACTTGATTTACTTAATATGCATGCAGTTTGACAGCAGCATCAGGTTTCCTAGTAAAACTTGATACTGGTGATTATTATAAAGAGCATAAATGACAAAACTCATTTTTCCTAAACTTGATTGTGGTGTTCCTCCAAATTATTGGCCTATGTATCTGCTAGATTGTGAAAGTGTCCTTTTTTATATTTTGTGCTTGTTTTCATGCTAATTTAATGTAGTCGGTGGCAAGTACTTGTAATATGAGATGACTTCTTGCAATTTTTCTATCTAAATCGGTCTTGTCTCTTTCATTAACACTTGAATAAACTAATGTTACATAAGAAAATGCCTAAAATTCTTCAACCAAAAAATATTCAAGCTATGTATTCCTGATGTTTGACCAATTTTGAAAGCTCTTTGAATATGTGTTGTTCTAATTGATTGCTTCCTCCTGTTTTCCTTGGTGAAAATTAGTTATACTGCTTTGAAGCGATCTAAATGGGCAATTGCAGGTTGTTTTCACTGGAGGCCGCACACAACCAGGCACAATTAAACCTGATGAGGGTGAGCGCCACCCTTACTCCATAATTGAGTGCGAGGCTAAACGTGAAGCCATTTTCCCATCTGTGAGCTATATACAGAAAATCTTGCGCCGGAGGCCTTTTCTGATAAAGAATCTTGAAAATGTTATGCGAAGACTCTTGCAGTCGTTGGAGCTTTTTGAGGAAAATGAAAGGAAGAAGCTTGCAATTTTCACAGCACTTGCTTTCTCCCAGAAACTATCAGGGCTGCCACCTGAGACTGTGTTCCAGCCACTGCTCAAGGATAATCTTGTGGCAAAAGGGCTAGTTCTTTCATTCATAACAGACTTCTTCAAGGAGTATCTGGTGGATAATAGCCTTGAGGATTTAATTTCAATTCTGAAGCGAGGGAAAATGGAGGACAATCTCCTGGACTTCTTTCCATCCGCAAAGCGATCTGCTGAAGGTTTCTCTGAGCATTTCACGTAAGTTTTGTGGTTAGAGATAGAGGAATTGTGTCACTTATAATTTTTCTGCTTGTCCTGAATTTCAGTGCATTTGGTTTCCAAAGTTATATTGGGGTTTGAGATCAACTGTTTTGGTTCTTGTTGAAAAACAATAATACCTTTGTTGGGTTTGACGTCGATGAATTGTAGTTGACTTTTGTCCTATTACACAAATTTACTTGTGGGCATAGTTTTTCTTGGTTGAAACAAGTATTTGCTTGTCTTGACTATACCAATAGTAGGCTGTAGAAATGTTAATGACTTAAGTGTTACTTCATGATTGTCTAAGATAATTGAACCTTTCTAGATTATGGGTTTAATGTGTTTGATTACAAATGTTAATGTCTAATTTTGATTATGATTTGGCTGTTTGAGAAATATCCAATGAGGGTGTGCTTGGTGCACAGGATAAATAGATAAGAAATGGTAAGAATAATGAGATGATGAAGAAGTGGACACAATTGTTGATTAAATAATATCATCCTATCCTATTTTTAGTGAACACCAAGCAAGGCATAGGTTGATTTATCGTATTTATTCATCATCCAATCGAACCAAATGCACCCTTAGTTTGTTAGATATGATCATGACGATGTTTCAATGTCTGGTTGTATCTTTGGTTTGCAAGTGAATTCATGCTGTGTATTTTTATTTAACTGTTTTGAATCTTATTCTTTGTCCGATTATGTTGATTTTCAGCAAGGCAGGGTTGGTGCCTTTGGTTGAATACAATGAGAAAAAGTTATTTGAGGTGAAACTGAAGGAAATGAAGTCTGCTCTGACAACCCAGATTGCAGAGGAATCTGAGATATCTGAAGTCATTGAAAATGTCAAACAACGTGTTAAAGATGCTAAATTACCTGATATAGAGGTTGTACGGATTTTGTGGGATGTAATAATGGATGCTGTTCAGTGGTCTGGGAAGAACCAGCAGCAGAATGCCAATGCAGCTTTGCGACAGGTAAACATTTTGTCTGTTGCTATATCTGTTTTTCTGTTAGCCATGTTTGCTGGAAAGTCAATGACTTATAGGAGATGCAGGCATTGAGCAACACACTAACCTAATGGCTCAAACCCTAAGGATTAAATGCATGCCTGGTCTTTAAGTATGCCCAATGAAAATGGATCTAGCAGTTTAGAACATTATTGATAACAGTTTCATTATTGTGAAGACTCATGCAATGCTAATTATGTTGATTCTCATGATAAAGGTCAAAACATGGGCAAAGCTGTTAAATTCCTTCTGCACCAGTGGAAAACTTGAGCTGGAACTTATGTACAAAGTTCAGATGCAATGCTATGAGGATGCTAAATTGATGAAGCTATTCCCTGATATTGTAAGGTCTCTATATGACCAGGATGTCCTTGCAGAAGATACCATTCTTCACTGGTTCCGCAAAGGAACAAACCCTAAGGGCAGGTATGCATTATTTTCCTATTTGCTGTCATATCATTGAGAAGTGTGATGTATTATCAGTTCTTCTGCTTGGCACTTGAGCGACTGGTCAGAATGTATAGTAATGAATCAGAGTACTGAATACTCATTTTTTTGAGTTAAGTTGAAGGTTTGGTGTTTATCTTTTGTTCATTCATTTTATGTGGAAATGAAGGCTAGGTCAATTTCTGCATTATCCAACCCCAGTTTTTGAGGTTGTAAAAGGCAGTAACTGCCTTTTCTATCTTGTTTTTAGAGCTATAAATATTTCTTATGAGTGTGCTGCATCCTAATGTGTGTGTGTGTGTGAAACTGTTGGGCTGTGAACCATGTAAATAATTATTTTCTTACTGTCTTTTTCTGTTTCCAGAACTCTATGCTCTAAAATGTACTGTAAATATTGCAGGCAAACCTTTGTGAAGGCACTGGAGCCCTTTGTGAATTGGCTGGAGGAAGCAGAAGAAGAGGAATAAGTGCGATAACAATAATATTATGATCACTTTGAAAGGAAAAAGAGTGAACCCTGTACTTGTTCCTTGTGTTTAATTAGCTATGTGTTGCTGAGACAATGAACTCATAATTGGCAGATGCTTCTACACATTGGGTGTGCCTGTTAAAAGCAAGATTGATGGATTATTACTTGCAATAAACAATGTGTTCTTGTACTATGTCTATGTTAGATGCGTTTATATCTCATTACTGGGGAATTGCATCTCTGGTTTGGGATCAAAAGAGGCATCATCCAAGTAATTTGCTTGCATCATTGCATGATTTTAGGTAGTATGCTCTAGACTCTAGAGATTGGTATGCATGTGATTTAGAGTAGAGAATATCGATTTTGCTATGCATGCTTGCTTTAGATGATTTGTATTTATACTCGTGGCCTTAGTTTCAATCCTGTAATATTATTTCTGGGAGACAAATAGAATGATTCAAGTTCTTTATATGGAGTTATAAGTTTAAAGACACTTGCAAACCTCTGTACACTTAAAACTAATGGAGGGTGAGATGGAGAGGTTAAATAGAACAATGTGTCAAGGCCCTTCCAACTCTACTCCTCTTCACTAGACCTGCAAATCAAAATCAACACTGGTTGAGATTCTTGCAATGATACAAGTAGAAATCATCAAACTTTTAAGTGCTAAGTCGCAATTCGATTAAATATTATGAAATACTATGGTTCCAAACTAACCAACTATTTGAGTTGACATATTATTAAATACGAGAGTGGATTTGAATACATGTAGAAATGGGCCGATTGAAGCCCAAATTGAATATGAGCGCAGACAGGGCATGGGCATTCGTCCTTGCCTGGGTATACAAAAATATTATTCTACCGATTATCTCTACCAAAGGTAACAAACTATAAAGCACAACAGCATATACAGCAGGAGAACAGAAGAATGGCGCTCACTTTTGCACTCGGACCTTACTCATCTTCAGTAATCTGCAGAGCCACCAACATCAACAAACACTACCACGCGCAAGACTTATCCTACATCCGACGCGCCGCTGACATATCCGACAAGTCGGCGGGCTTCACCTTCCCGCACCCGAATTTCGGATGCGTCATTGCCACACGCTCAGGTGAGGTGGCCGGGGAAGGGTACCTGTATGCCCAGGGCACAAAGCCGGCGGAGGTGCTGGCGGTTGAGGCCGCCGGTGAACGGTGCAGAGGCGCCACTGCTTACCTTAACATGGAGCCAGGAGATTGCCATGGGGATCACACTGCTGTATCCGCTCTTGTTCAGGTTTCAATTTTTGGTTTTTTTTTTTGTCGTTTTTGCTTTTGTCTTTTCAAAATCGAGACAAGGTTGTACTTTTACTACTTACATTTTTAATTGTTTGTATTTTCGTTTTTCCAAAGAGTAAAAAGTTGCTAACATGTAAAAGCAAGATAGATGAAGTGGAGAGATAAATAATATAATAATTTGGGTATATAATTCAAATTTTAGGACTTAAGGTTTAATGTCTCTTATTCGCACTTTTGGGATTATCAATTTTTTCAGATTTTTGAGCATTTCCCTTTGGGTTAAACATGAATTAACGGCTACAAATGTAATGCACATTACAAATATACTTGTTTCATATGAAAGTAAAGCCATGCTTTTTACCATAGAGAAAGTTAAAATTTTAATTTTTATTCTTTTATTTTAGTATTATTATTTTTTACCATCCAATCATACGGTTTTCCCAGTAGCATCAATAATAACCAAATAGAGATGACCAACATACTAAAATTTTGTTACCCTGCAAGTGGTTTATAATTGAATGTAATTTTGTGCATTTAGAAGGATCCATTTAATTAGTTTTATACTTAAATTTGTATGTTTATAGGTAGTTTTGGTATCTTTAGAGGTGTTTGGTCGAACCTAAGGTGTAAATTGACACTCAAGTGTAAAGGAACAGAGGGCTGATTGCTCGAACCCAAATTCCAGAGGGACAGTTGCTTGTTCTTAGGTGCAACATTAACTCCACTACAGTTAAAGATGAAATGAAATTGAATACTTGATAGCTACATTGTGCGTCAAGAAAGGAATCAAAGATTGCATTTTCCTGAAGGCTGGACCACTTATGCTTGTTTCTAGAGCCACAATTGACTGATGACATTAGGAATAGAATTAATATTTTTTATACAAGGGTTAGATAATTCTTTAATTTGGAGCCTTTGTAAGTCCTAGAGACTTGATTAATATTCCTTAAGTCTTGATTGCTTTAATCCGGTGTTTATAATTTTATCTTGGTTCTTTATATTTTGTTTCCGATCTCCATGATCAGTTTCTAGCAGTTTCTTCTGCTGTTGTAGCTTCACTTGGACAGAGACAATTTCTTTTCTTTTCTTTCCTTTCTTTCTTTCTTTTTTTAATTTTCTTATTGTTCTGTCAGTTGCCAGATCATTGATATTCTTTAGATTAGGCAGGAATCACAAGAGCTGTTGTTGGAATCAGGCATCCTCTGCAGCATCTGAGAGGCAATGCCGTACGTGCATTAAGGAGTCAAGGTTTGCAGGTTGATGTTCTTGGAGAGGATATGCGAAGTAAAATTGTGGAGGTATGATTTTTAAACTGCATGTGGGGCATGTTTCCTTTATATGTTTTTGGTTCTTATGCCTCACAAATCTGACTTGGAAGAGTCTTCATATCATTAAGTTATTAACATAGTAAGGTACACATTTCTTTCTTCATTTCTCCTCCTATTTAATTAATGTTCCTCACTTGTATGAGATATGATCTCTTAACTATAATTTAACTTACATCTGCTACATGCACCTGGATGTGTTTGTTTTAATTGAAAGACGTATTATGTGCACTTGTAGTTCCGTTCCTCTTTTATAGGTCTGCTTACAACTGATATTTGTGGATCATAAGTGTCTGTTCTGTATCATTTGGGTTTCCTTTGGGATTATGTACAAACTTGATCAATGTGTTGTTTTATCTTTGTCAGAGGAAAAGAAAAACACCATGCTTTATCGCTGTTTAAAGAATATAAAGTGTTGTTCTCTTATTAAAGGTTTAAAGTTGAACGGCAGATTCAAAGTGTATGCAACAATGTCCTTTATCAATTATGAGGAACACAACTTCTTGATAAATTCTCCAATTTTTTTGATCTGATTTGAGTTATGACTTCCAGAAAACAGAATTTTAGAGAAGAAAGGGAATAGGATGCCTAATGTTAGGAAGGCATTGACTTGGATAGCAAACTGTTGCTGGGCATTGAAAGTATCTTGAAGATTACAATCTTTAATGGTTAGTTAGAGAGGATTTGTCTATTACATTATGTCAGATAGTATAAGGAGAATGTGAAGTGGAGAAAATTTTTGCTAGAAAGAGTATTGTGCAAGTCAAACAGCATGCAGAGTTCAATGAATATATTACACTCTGCTGCGGCTGTATTTGTGTTCATCATCTAATGTTTCATATTAAGACTTGTTCTTGTGTTCTGGTGCTGCCTATCAAATCAGCAGTGCTTATATTATCCTTAATATATCTTAACTTTGTATTGTAGGAAGCTCGAAAGGCATGTCTCCTTGTCAATTTACCTTTGATTTATAGAGCTGCTTCTCGTGTTCCATTTTCTGTTCTTAAGTATGCCATGACCCTTGATGGTGAGTATTATGCATTAAACAAATTCAATTTTCATATTAACTTCCATAATTTCTTTAACTTAGAAGGGTGAATTAGAATATTATCATACTATTTGAGCAAGCTGTTAAATTGCATGGATCACATCTGACAATCTTTCTTGGAGGTAATAGGAAAAATAGCTGCGAGCAGCGGTCATGCAGCATGGATAAGCAGTAAGTTGTCTAGGAATCGAGTGTTTGAATTGCGGGGTAGAAGTGATGCCATTATAGTTGGAGGAAATACTATGCGTAGGGATGGTAAGTATCATCAATACCTACCTCTGCGCCTTTGGTGATAATGTGGTTGATTAAGCTCAGAATGTTGCTGTATTATCTTCTAATTTATGTTTTCAAGTAGACCCTAGACTGACGGCAAGACATGGAGGTGGGCATATGCCAATTCGAATTGTAATGTCGAAAACGCTTGATCTTCCCAAGGAAGCAAATCTTTGGGACCTATCTGAGGTTTCCACTATAGTTGTAACACAAAGGGGAGCGAGGAGGAGTTTCCAGAGATTTCTTGCATCCAAAGGAGTCGAAGTAGTGGAGTTTGACATCTTAAACCCTAGGGATGTAATGGAATATTTTCATGACCGTGGGTATCTCTCCATTTTATGGGAGTGTGGAGGGACTCTGACTGCATCTGCTATTTCGTCTGGTGTAATACACAAGGTTATTGTCATCTTCTCTTATTTTGTTTTTAGTTATGCTTTACTTTAAATGTGTGGTTGTTCTTCAGCTGGATAGAACTCAAAATCATACTGAGATACTAGTATGGGATTTTTTCTAGAACTTCTTCTAAGATAGATTAAGGATAAGTTGGTTTCTCTTTCGCATCTGTTCAGAGTGATGTTTATTGTCCTCAGCTGTCAGTTCTATGTATCAAGAATTATAAGAGAACTGGATTTCAGTGGTGTTTCTTGTCTGCCTCTTTGAATAATTTGAAACCATGGCAATGTTATTAATTACTCATTTGGCATCTCATAAAGTGTTGGCCTTCTCTTTCAATAGAACATCAAGTCTCAGGTTCTTTTGATATGATCATTATCATTGTTATGATTTATATCTTTTTTATAACTTGGAATGTCCTCTTTTTCCCTTGGACGAAAAGGTCATTCAACTAATAATAGTAGTTTACACCCCAACATCTCTATCTAGACACCGCTGCCTTCTTCAGGAAAGTCAGCTATTTGTCAGTTGCTAACCAATGTGTGCCCTTTGTTCCAATTTTCTAATGGAAGCTTTTGTCTGGGTTATGAATCAAGAATTACACATCTTAGGGCATAGAGATTTAATTCCAAATATTGCTTCTGATAAAGAGTCATCAATCAATTTTTTTTGGCTAACCAGTCATTCATTTATTTATTGCGTCATTGTTTTGTCCTTCTGGTTGTAGGTTTTTGCATTTGTTGCCCCTAAAATTATTGGTGGGAAGAACGCGCCTTCTCCTGTGGGTGAACTTGGGATGGTTGAGATGTCACAAGCACTGGATTTGATTGATGTTTGCTTTGAGCAGGTTGGTCTCTTGAAAGTTTTGTTCACTGTCCCTTTTTTTTTTTCTTATCAATTGTATTTTATGCTAGGCACTTATTGTTATTTTAAGTATTGCATCCATCCTCCTCCCACTCCCAGTTTCTTACCTAAATAATCATATCTTGAATAATATATATCCCTGCCTACTTTATATCTTGTTGGTATAGATGGTTCCTTGTATTTGGTTGGTCTTGTTACCGCTCTCCTACTTGGTAACCAATCATTATTTAGTGTCAAACTTGCTTAAGAAAAGGGTAGAAGAGAAATAAGGATTAATAAAAAAAGAAAAAGAAATTTATTGGTGAAGAGTATGATAGGGTAGTAACTTGATAACAGCAACAGCAACAATAAAAAGGGTAACAAACAGGAAATGTGATTCTAAGTTTGACGAAAAGATTTGCATTGTTTTCCTTTGGAACATTGTTTGGTATGACAAGATAAAAGGCAAGCCAGAAATTGTAGTCTTCCCTCTTTTTTCCTCAATTAGGTCTGGGGAAGTCTTCTTCAAGATCAATGTGTCCCACTTTTTATTTATCTATTTATTTGTTTCTGTAGATGTTGTGAGGGAAAGAGACATTTGCTACAGGGATGACATAAAATGCATTTCATATTATTCCATGTTTTAATTAGGTTTCCAGTTTGTTTGTTTTGTCTTTTAGAAGACGCACGGATGCATTTCAAACTAAATGGACAAAAATTGAAACATCTATTGCCTAGCTTTTTTTATTAATTATTATTTTAAGTTCAAATATTGGAACATAAGTGATTATTATTATGAATAGTCTCAGCATGCCTCATTTGGCTCTTCTTTTGTACAAGGCCTCTGACTTAATGTTCATGTTTGTGTTTCCTTTTTGGCATTTGAATTACAGGTTGGATCTGATATGCTTATCAGTGGATTTCTTCAGCCTATACCGGATTTAACACCCACTGTTCCTTCCGAAGATGAAACCTTTGCAATTGACCCAACTGTTATACCTTTTGAGCCGAGCATCATTTTCTTCTATAAAACATGGGACCCCTATGGTGCTTTCTCAAATTTTTCTCCTCATCCAATTCAAATGCCCGATGAAGATGATAATTATGTTACTTGGTCGAGTGTAGAACATTATTACCAGGTAATTGTCCTTTATTTGGAAAAACCATTACAGCTAACCTTGTTTAGATTCAATAAAGCTCTCTTGTATTTTTAGGCAAACAAGTTTCTTGGAATCAGTGATCCCATAGCACAGGATTGCATTGAAAAAATAAAATTGGCAAAAAGTCCAGAGGAAGCAGCACGAATGGGAAGGTTAACACAGAGGCGGCACCCTAATCTGGTAAATCTTGGAGGATTTATGTCATCTCATTCTTCTAGTCCTTCGGGTTGCTATTATAGCTTAAAAGTTCGTTCTATAATATTATGACGCAGACACCTATAAATTCTAGTTTCATTTTGACTACTGTTGTACACTCAAGGGAGTTGATGGTTTTTTGAGAAAAGTGGCCCTAAATCATGTGATTTTGAATGCAATAAATTGTTTATGTCTCAGATGGTTTTCGCCTGTTGATGAATTTAACTTTATACTTCAGTATATAATTTTCATTTTTCTCATCTGAGACTTAGTTTTCAATTCTTTTTCTTGATTAAGGTCAATTTTCTTCTGTTGTCTTTTTTATTCTTGTCCTGTGTAACTCATGTGCTTGCAGCATTTGCCTGTGTGTTTGTTTTAGGAGTAGTTAGAATTTTCTATGGAGGGATACTCAAATCTGCTACTCCTTCCGCACTGCATCCAATATTATGGACACCTTGTAGTTCTGGTATTTCACAAATTAACAGCCACCAGAAGGCCTAGAAATTTTTTCTGTGTTTAGCATAAAACATTGTTTATTGGACTGTTATTTTGTTTCCATTAATGATGCCATTCTCTAGACAGACAGTATAGGTATTTGAGAGCTTTAAAATTCGGAAAATGTAAAGTTACCCCAAAGAAAAATATTTGATTTAAATTTTAATTTATCTTATGCCTACCAGCTCGAATACTTTAAATGTGCTCTTTTTGTTGTATAAAAGTTTCAAGCCATGGAAACAGCCTCTTACATACTGGGGTTATGGCTGCATATGTATCTGACTACCTCTGAACACCACAATACAAGAGGCTTGTGCACTAGGCTGCCTCTTTACATGTATACAAATCTGGAGATTGCCGTTCTTCTTGGATTGACTACCATATATTTATGTCCGCAATGCAATGCAGGTAAGATCTGATTGGGAAAGTGTCAAGATCGATGTTATGTACAGGGCACTGAAATGCAAGTTCTCAATATATCCTCACTTGAATTCCATGCTGCTCTCAACTGCTGGGTCGGTATTAGTTGAAGCTTCACCACATGATCTTTTCTGGGGTGGTGGCCGGGAAGGTGAAGGCCTGAACTATCTAGGCAGGCTGCTGATGCAGTTAAGGTCAGAGTTTCTTGGTGAATCATCTGCTGCAGGTGAAAGCACATGCTTAGCTTTATGATGTACGGAAAAAGAAGTGAATATAATGCAAGCTAAAGTTATACCAATAGACCCTTGTTTGATTTCTATGTTGTAACATTACTGTAGTATGTAGTAGCAATATCCCATCATTCTTCACATTTTAGCCAGCAACCAGAATATTATGCTTTTTTGGAAAATTTGTTTTGGCTAAAATATAAAATCAACCCTTGTAACGAGTCCTTGTGTTTTTATTTTATTAAAATCAATTGATCTTCTCATAATTATTTACTATTAATTGAATCTAATTTTTATTTGAAAAAATAATTGGGTAATTGGTTCATTGGTTTCTGCATCTAAGTGAATCATAAACTAACTTTTTATTTAATTAATTAAATTTTATTAAAGAATGAATTCTATCAAGTTAAACTGATAAGAAAAATGATGATTTTGCGATCCCTTTTTTTTTTTCTTCTATATAAAAAAGAAAGCAAGAAATGCTTATTTTCTCATTCTTGGACATTATTTTCTATAAGAACAGCAATGTTTCCAATATAAAGGAAAAAGAAGTCCGAAAGCAAATTGGGCTTAATGCGAAGCCCACAAGCCCATCCAAAAACAAAAACCCTGCAATGACGCCCTCACACTCACCCCTTAAAATCTCAAAAACCTAATCTTCATTTTCCATCTTCGAGCCGTCTCAGAGGAGAGAGGAAGCGAGAAACCCTAAAATGAAGTACAATCCTCGCGTCTCCTTCTCTCGGCGCAAGAACCGGAAGGCCCATTTCACGGCGCCGTCAAGCGTCCGCCGCATCCTAATGAGCGCGCCACTCTCCTCCGACCTCCGGTCCAAATACAATGTCCGCTCCATGCCGGTTCGCAAGGACGACGAGGTCCAAGTCGTCCGCGGAACCTACAAAGGCCGTGAAGGGAAAGTGGTTCAGGTTTACCGTCGCAAATGGGTCATCCACATTGAGCGAATCACTCGTGAGAAAGTTAATGGGTCCACCGTTAATGTGGGAATCAACCCTTCGAAGGTTGTGATCACGAAGCTGAGGCTGGATAAGGATCGGAAGAGTTTGTTGGATCGGAAGGCCAAAGGAAGGGCAGCGGCCGATAAGGATAAGGGTACTAAGTTTACAGCTGAGGATATTATGCAGAGCGTTGACTGAGTGAGAGGTTTTTAGGGTTTTGTTGGAATTTCTAAAGTGGTTTTTTTTTTAATTTATAATGTCATTTGGGATTTTTAGACTTTATTGTCAACTTTGTGATGGCTTAATGTTATGTTTTAATTTCTGTGACAATGGTGGTCTTCTTTTTCTTGGGTGTTTCTATTTTATTTTGTTGTGTGTTTTTTCTTTTAAATTTTGTGTTTAGAATTGAGGTGATGAAATGATTGAAGGGAAGTTATGTGCTTGAATTGCAAATAGTTAGCTAATTGACCAGTTTATTGTGTGATTTTGGGTTCTTGATGTTATGTCCTGTTGTAATTAAGGTTTTTTGTTCTATGGAAATAATTAACTGGTTGGTCAATTTAGAAATAGCATTATTTGTCATGGATTTTCAAGTCCTACTGTTTCTCTGTCTTGTTGGTTTAATTTTGAAACATATGAAAATGGGTAGCCATGATGAGAATGTTTGATTGGATCACAGATTGAGTTCAGTTAGTCAATGGTGAAGATTAAGATTGGATAAGTTTCAATTGAAAGGGCAATTAGTTTTAACTAGGTTGCAGTTCTAGCATATGCTATTGCTTGCATGCCCAGATATTTAGTGTTGGTATTATGACATAGGCTGAGTGATGCTTGCAAGTCACACTTCTCTTTGTTTTCGAAGGAAAAGCATGGTGGGCGGTATTGGTTGCTGACTAGGTGGAGGTAGGGCACTATCTGATTCTTAGAGAAAATGTGGTATTAACTTATGTATATCTTTTAGGATGTTGATAAGCTTGACGTGTGGCAATGGATATGATCGGGTGGAGTTCTGGATGCTTACACTCTTTTTATTGAAAAGAAATAAAAAAGCTCTGTGTTGTGCTGTTGGCTACAAGTTTTGAGGATATTTTCCATAGATTGTTCTGAATCTGGATGCCTTTTTGGTTAAGTTGATGACATTGCAGTGGCACAGAATGAGTAACCTAGTATAACAATGTCCTGTATGATAAATGTATATGCATTTTAGTCAATTATTTTGTATTATCAACTTCCTATACCTTGATTGTTAACAGCTACTATGTAGTTCATACATGTAAGCAGCAACTGCATTGGTTTTGTCTTTAAAGAGACATTTGTTTTGATGGGACACCTTTTGAACATTTTATTCTTTTCAGATGAGTAGCTTCATATGCTTTCTTTATTTGCCAACCTCAACCTGTCGTGCCGATTTTTCACATTCTGGGTTTTCTTATTTGGGTAAACATATATTGATCACTGTTTTACTCAAAACATGTTGCAGTTTTATGGGCAAGATGTTTCTAACAAATGTGACTACAAGGAAAGCTAGTGCCCAACTATGTATACTTTGTGAAGATTTATTTTTGAAGCATGCTAAACTCAAAGAACCTTGATGCTCTGTTGGCAATGGTTTGAACCTTTATCAAATTTGAAATGCAGAATGTGGTGCTTTGAGTCTTGAAATTACGTTGCATCTCCTTGCTGCTTTGTGTGCATTAGTGCGAGAAATACCTGCACAGTTGGATAAGCGGGTTTGGTTGAATGCATACTTTCAAACATTTAAAGACACAAAGCTGTACCCAAACAAACATTTAGAAAATAAAAGGAACAAGAAAATAGGGATGAAATTAGTAGATGGACTTGGTTGTACACAAGCAAATTCCTCTTTGTAACGAATACTGGCATGAAAATCATTTATTAATCTTTTAATGAACAGAAGATTAACACCACTGCAAATAGGGCACAAGGCCACCATCTTTGGAATGCGGAGCAGGCCTTCTGCGCTTTGCTCTTCTTTTTCTTCTTCTGCTTCGGTGGTCGAAGGGCAACTCTGATCGGGCTGCCTTCACATTCTGCTGCGTTTTGGAACCGCACTCAATATAAGCAGATGAACCAATCAGCTTTCTCAGCTCCTCTCCCTGGGCTGCAGAAATGAGCACAGCTCCAGCATGATCAATCAAGAACTGCTTACCGTCCCCAAGATCAAGCTTAGTCCCAACAAGAATTATTATTGGAACACCAGGGGCATAATGTTTCAACTCCGGAATCCACTTCTTTATATTCTTTAATCTAGATATTAGGTATACCATACATTTTGGCTACAGCTAACTTACCATCAATTTTTGTGCAATCAGTGATTGAGTGAAGATAAAATCCAAAGCGGCTCCTTGGACTATTTCAATATTCTCTACATTCCCTATGGTTTATCCAAAGAAGCATGCAAAATCTTTGTGTTTGGAACACCAGTTACACAGTGGAGCTAAAACAGGCATACAGGAAAAAAATTATGAGTGCTAATGGAATAATTAAATTAACACAATTTTATTTGGCAAATGTAGTGAAACAAAAAGAAGCTAATATTGACCCTGAGAACTAAGTGATCGCAAAAATGCGATACCCAGCAAGGAAAGTCTATCCCACATAGACATGAATAAGGCATTTAATTAAGTGAAATCAACATTAATGTGAACTTAAACCAACATTTAACTATATACACAAAACGAAAAGCACATGAAATCTGCTCATAGCTGTAGCATATATACTGCAATACAGACAAACTCAAGAAAAGAGTTATTCTCATAATGGCAAAAACGCAAAGTATTTGTTATGGATTAACAACTAATCAAGTTGCATTAATTAATATCAAGAGTGCCCAAGTTAAATCTGTAAGAACCCTGTCACCTTAACCAAAAATATTAAGCCTGTAATCACTTGGGAGCTATCGTAATGAGTGCAGTACTGCCATGCGGGCAGGTTCTAGGCGGTGCTTAATTTACATCCTCAGTCCCACTGAACTTTCCATCAAAGGATGAGCTTGACTTGGTGAACCAGGGAACTGCAGTTGCCCCTTGGACTTCTGGCGGGAGCTGAAGAAGAAGCGTTGCTTGCCTTTCATGAATGGAAGCCAATAACCCCACGTGGCCAGCAATCAACTTGGGGAGATAATAGCAAACTCTCTTTATCCAAGACCAATCCCCGAAGTTTCTGCATGCCTGCCGCGTAAATTTAGGAAAAAAAAAAATCCCAGATTACTTTCTTTTTTTTTAAAAAAAAAAAAACATGGCGTTGTTCTTAAGCAGTCTTTTGTTCCCTATATAAATAAATACAATCACTACTCTTCTGTAACTCTTATTTCCAGCATCAAGTAAACCAGAAACAGTATCACTCTTTTCATCAAACCTTCACAATGTATTCCCTAGGCGTGGTTTTTGATCCTTCTGATCGAGACATCGTTTCCCACTACCTCCCCATGTTGATTTCTGGTGAATCAATGAGCAGTTTAGGTGATTTGCAGTACGTGATTGGTTTTGCAGACATCTATTCCACCAAACCAAGTGTCTTTTTTGATGATAACAACGGCAATGGTCTCCCCTTCTTGAAAAGCAACCAGCGATTCATCTTCACCCACCGTCAGAGGATTTCCCAGAAGAACGCGAATGGAAAACGGCCAAGAAGGATTCTTGAAAGTCATCACTACGACGAAACGCTAGGAGTTGTTGACAGTGGTGGATATTGGAGGTCTTCAACCGCTGAGAAGCCTATACTTGATGAGCAGCAAAGGGAAATAGGGTTCGTCAGAACCCTTAACTTTTTGGAGTTCAAGGATGAGAAAAAAAGTCGAAAGGATGCCACCAAAACTAGGTGGTTAATGCATGAGTATCGTCTCCCCGGAGACAGGTTCCAAGAATGGGTTATCTGCAAGATCAAAGATACCTCTCGTTCTCCACATGATAAATATTCTGATTCTATTTGGATGAAAAAGTTGTTCGGAAAGTTATTGTTGCCGCATTCAGATAAGAATCATCATCATCAAGATGAATATCAGTCTCAGATTCAGCCATCTACTGTTTTCAATAATGAAAATCTACAAAGTTATGAAGTTGATCAGTTACTAGATGATGATCTTTTTACAGAGGTGGATCAGTTATTGGAAATCGACGACAATCGGATTCAAACTCAGTCATCTACCATTTTTAAGGACGGAAACCTATCAAGTTGTGAAGTTGATCAACTACATGAGAAGAAAATATCAAAAGATGATGACCCTTTTAAGGAAGTGGATCAGCTATTGGAGATCAATGATGATAATCAGATTGCTGATTGCCCTTTCAAGGAGATGGAGCAGTTATTGAGAATGAACGATAATGATCCGATTGCTGACGTAGACGAGGCATTGGCCACGATGAATTTTTATTATTTGTCGGACCTACTCGACTAGATTCAATCGAAATAATTTTGCTTTTGTTTTTTTATTTAGAATTGATTCTTTTTCTTTTCTTCTTTTAAGTTGTAAAGATCTTTTCTCTGAGTTGAAATAAACAGTAATGTTATTACCATAATTT
This sequence comes from Theobroma umbraticum, assembly GCF_002168275.2. NCBI lineage: Eukaryota > Viridiplantae > Streptophyta > Magnoliopsida > Malvales > Malvaceae > Theobroma > Theobroma umbraticum. Next base: position 4,006,598 of record NW_018397259.1, on the reverse strand, counting down.
ATCAATTATTTTGGATTTATTTCTTAAATTGATTCTACCTGCATGAATATCGAAATTACAACTTTATTCAATGTAGCATGATTTATTAATTTGATGTAGTGTTGCTATCATATTGATTCAACTAACTAATTTCAAGCATGTGATGAAGTAGCAAAACCAAAAGTTCGATTTCGAATCCAATTCTTGAAAGAGCTTGCTTGATTTCGTCAATGAAGGTCCAATTTTCCCGGAGCATGTAGTAATAATATATAATTTGACTGTCACAACAGAAAGGAAAGAGTGGTTCTTTATTACTTCTTAGTGGGAGTTGCCTGTACAATAATTATAAATGGAGATTGCAATTTATACTTTTGTATCTATGAGCATTGATGTGCAATTGAGGGATATTTCTATTGGTTGAGAATTTCATTATAATGAGAATGAAGAAATAGGGGGAAAACTCTTTTAATTTGGAGACTGTATCTCCTTTAACCATTCTTGCCTCATGATTCCATATGAATATTTCTTTGTCCGCCATACAGGTTTATTTTCAACAGTTGTTAAGGATGATTCACGACACTTTACATTGACATGAAAATGCTCTGTTTTATTCATACTGACATGAAAATCACCTATTAATCTTTTAATCAACAGAGGATTACAACTGCATTTACAATTCTGTCTGTACCAGCAATGTATTAGTTGGGAAAATAAAGCCTGACCACCGTTTGAAGTTTGGTGTGTTGCCTCAACTCTGAGGCAGAATGGGTTCCCTGCTAGATGAAGCCACTTGGGAATCCAATCCAAACCATACAGGCAGCTGTAGTCAATTCCTGAGAAAGATTGAGGTTTATTCAATGAGATATAACTTTCTCTCATTTTATTATCTAAAATCATGTGTATCAGAAATTAAGGCAACACAGTCACACTATCCTGTTGACTAAACTCCAATGGTACATTTGTTTCAAGGATATTACAAGTGCATCTTTCCTTAACCAGTCTTAAGGGATTTACAAGGGGGAATTACTTTGGTTTGATGGTATCATAACCAAACTTATTATGCATCCTGAATATACTTTCAAACTCTTTGGTACATTTAAAAAATAAAGAGTGCTTTATTTCGATCAAGATATAAACAAAGTGCTTAAAACACTACACATGGGTAAATATACAAGACCATAAAACTTTGAAGATATTATATTCTTTAATCTAAAAATCATATATACCATACAATTTGGCTTTAGCCAACTGACCATCAATTTTGGTGCAATCAGGACTAAACTTCAATTATATAGTGTCTCCCTTAATATCAGTGAATGAGTGAAGATAAAATCCAATAGGGCCCTTGGCCTATTTCAATCTCTACATTCCCTGTGATTTATCCAAAGAAACATGCAAAATCTTGTCTCCCAATAAAGGGAGAATACTGTCTGGAACACCGATTGCACATCTTAAAAGAACGAAAATGCCTCAAGACAGAAATTCAAGCTCAACAAAGCATAATTTCTCTCATGATAAGAAAACTAGTTACAACTCTTCCCTCAACATAACCCAAACCCCAACCTTATAAAGAGGAAAACAAGAAAATAGAAAGAAAAGAAAAGGAACAAGAAAATAGGGATCCAGACAAATAATCAAGGGAAATTAGTTGATGGACCTAGTTGTACCCAAGCAAATTCCTCTTTGTAACCAATACCTTCACAAGAGGCTTCACATGTGTACACCACGATAGTTGCCCAGTCAAGAGAATGATCTTCATCCTTTACACCAAAGTAATAAAGCAACTGAGGCAAGATCTGAAAAACAAAATTAATGAATAACATCAACAAACAGTTGCAGTAGAACACAGAATAGAGATTTTGTTTTTAGTTGCAAAGTTGAGATTTCAGGGAGGAATGAAATACAATATGAAATTAAATGTGTAAAAAGAAACCTTCCGCGGACTGATTGTTGAGGATCATTAATTCTTTACGTTTTCTCTCCCTTTTAAAACCTGATGATAGATGGTTGGGCTTCTATGAGAAGAAAAGGTTGCTAAGGCATTATTCTAAGATAGACCAAATAAATATTGCTAAGATAGGCACTTCCGTAGCTAGAACTAATATGCTAAATCCTTTCTTCTTAATTTTAGGAGAAAGAAAACTGTATATTATTCTCCTAAAATGTTAGTTCACCTACCACGTTGGCCCAGTACCAAGACAGGGAAGCTTCCTCTATTAGTGAGGAAGTACCAAGGTAAACACACCTAGACAAATCTAGGAAATAGTTGAAATAGTAATACGGTTGAGTTGGTAAGTATTTGCAGAAGATATTCTGTTCCTGAGATGCTGTACTAATATAATTTTAGGGGTAAAATGCATTTACATCTAAAAAAGGGTTCTACAACCACCTATTGAAGACATTCAATATAGACTCATAAAATCACACAATTCTTTTATCCAGTCAATTATTTATGTCCTGTAAATATCACATCACACTATCTTTTAATACGAAATTATGACTAGACCACATATATGTTAACCACAAAATTTTGGAACACTATCTCAAATGAAGCAACTTGCTTTAACACGAACTGAATATAAATAATCTTTTATGAAAAGAATTATATATATTCACTTATAGAAGTTTACGGCCACATTTAGCTAATCTGCATTCAGTCTGGTCAATTTGAATCATAGAGAATGACTACCTTCTCAATCTTTCGTAATCCAATTGAAGGCTTGTCAAAGAAAGGAACAAGCATTTTCAAGTTGCGAGAATACAACTCCTTGCCTGGATTACCAAAGACCATAAATGTTAGTTGATCTCCCTCCTTTAAAAGATAGTGAAACCTATTTGTCATGGCAATTGAAGCATGAAATATCAGCATGTAAGCATCATGCATGCATATGAGAGTGAGATGCCAGGTAGCATTATCTAAGTTTATTACTTAACCTACGGCCTGAAAATTTAACCTCAAGAGAGGTTAATTTTATTTTTTGACTGGTTTTCTTACACTTCATACAAAAAAACTAAAAGACGTTAATAAAGCATAAAGAAAATAGAAACAGAAAAAGTAGATTAAATCCAGTGAGACTACAGGAATGAAATCCTCTCTAAAGACCAAAAGGGAAGGTAATAACATCCACCATGATGAGATGGTAGTTAGAAGTGGTTGAATATGGTATGATTGAGATTAGTAATGACAAACCAAACAAAAAAAAAATGAGGGAGAAAAATGAAAAGGAGTTGAGTACCACAAAGACAATGTAAGTAAAAAGTAAGGTCATAATGAAAAGGAGTTGAATACCACAAAGACAATGTAAGTACACCATATAGATGCGCAACATATAAAGGAGTAGAAACAGTGGTGAAAATGCTAATTGTAATCAGTCTGATTAGTCTAACCTCGAAATCTAATAGTTGGATCCTCAAGGATACAATCTTCAGCATAAACTGCAGAAGTAAAATTCCCTACTTCTAGAGGGGAGAAACGGGAAAAATCAGCAAGTATAAAAAACATACATGTTGAAGCAGATAGTATAAGTTTAGCATATTAATTTAAGCAGCTACTCCAGGAAACTTAACAAAGACTGCAATCTTATTAGTTTGAGTTAAGTAACAGACCATCTCTAATAAACGATTAACATACATGAATTGGGTTGACTCAAGCTCTCATTGGTCGTTAATTAAACCATTTCTAATTGCAATTAACATAGAATTACAATTAAAATAAGCAAATTGAACTTCATCAACATCAGAAACTGAAATTCCATCTCTCTCCCTAGTGTATGGTCCATCATCAACTCTTCAAGATGTTAAGATAAACAAACAAAATTAGCAGATCATTCTAATTTTTGCTTTTCCTTTTCTTTTCCAGCATTTTCTCGGGAACCAAACGGAAAAAGAAACTAAAGTCCGTTACCTGTCTTTGGTGGAAGAAGAAAAGAGTCTTAGCAACTCTATAACACCGCTCACTGCCAATCTTAAAATCAGAGGAGTTTTGGTTTTATTTTCATTTTTCGGAGCAACTGAGCAACACCGTGCACTGTGGGCTCTTTGTAAATTTAACGGTGATTGAGTGGTCGTCCGGTTGATGTGTGGAATCAGATTTGGATAATAAATTCCCGCCATTTCTAACTGAACCTTCCCCTCGCTCTCTTTATCTGTTTTTTTTTAAACCCATGTCAGGAATGTGAAATGACAATAATAACCTTAACTTGGAGAGGACCTTACCTTACGGAATTGAATTATCTTTCAATATATGGAAGTTTGATGTCTTATTTAAAAAGTGATTGTGGAAAAAAAAAAAAATTTTTAAATAAATTTTTATTTTTTTATTATATTAAATTAAATTTTTATATTTTTATCTTAAATAAAATAAATTATTATAATTAATAGTGGAATAATTATTATTAATTTCCATGATCTTGGGAACTAACTTTTTCTCTTATTTTTGTTGTCTGAAGTATCATTTTACTATACTACTTTATATAAGTTGGACAATTATAGGTGTTGTGTCAAATTAAAGCAAATCACGAAAAAAAAAGAACAAGTAGAGTACTAGATTCTAGATATTTTTTAATATGATCAATTATATCAATATGAATTAATTAATTAGGATGAAGTGGAAGGTTGTGAAGAATTGGACAAACATACTTATTATTTGATCAATCTTAGGGCACACTTCAAGCAGTCCCCACTCTTTACCAGCCAGATGTGCTGATAAGTGGTGAGGATTTTATTATAATTATAATTATTACAGAAGCTAGCAAATACAGTTATTAGAAACAAACACCAAGGGTAATCCTTATTTCTTCATCATCTTTATCAGTACTAGGTCCTTCCCAAACTTGTAATATGCTTGCTTACATGGCGCGGCAGCGATACGTGTAATGCATCTCCATTTCACGGCCACACTGATCACAGCACATCTTCCCTGGGACTTCCGAGCTGATGAAAGGCAGTTTAAGGACGCAGCTATGTGGGATGTCTTGTTCTTCCATGTAATATGCGAGTCCTTCAAGGAAACCATGCCTTCTAGCATAGGTTTCCAAATCACCGTGTTTCGATATGATAGCTCGAGCTGTTTCTCCGTCCATTCTGACTATCACATTGGGTCCCTTACAGAATAAAGCCCATCCCCCATCACCGCCATCGTAGGCAAGAATTTTCATCACCTCCTGCATGAAGGGATCATCTTTAGTCAAGGTCTTGCCCTGTCTCATTTTTGTGTAGAGGTACAACATGCTCTGCAGTCGAGCCCAAAAGTGCCTCTCCGATTTGATAACGCGCAAGTTGTGAATCACCTTTTCTGTCCAATCCTTGTCGTTGTTCTTGCCCACGTAAACCATTTCTACGGACTCTCCAATCCTTGCAAGAACAAATTTCAATCCGGTAGTGAACTCCCGGATCCAGTCAATACTTCCGCCACCATACAAGCATATGAGTTTCCCTTCAACAATCTGATACAGTGCATGGAGTTGCGATCAAGAATCAAACACAATTAGAACTAATAGGACATATCGAAGCAGAAAAAGCTTATAGGACTATGTTATATATGCAAGGAACTGAGGGTGGATCATTTACCCATTGTCGTAACTCTGGATCAATCAGATCATCAACAAGGAAGTCAAGTCTCCAATCGTATCTTTTACGCCAGAGATCTTTCACTTTCTCAGCAGTGAAAGGAACAGCCTCATTCCCCCACGTCCACAACATAGGGAGTGCACTTTGGCATGCCACCTTACCTTCTGGAGTCAAGAACACCGCGAATGGATTCTTAATAAAATGCCAAACCTCCTTGATGTATTTAATGACCGCTGGGTCAAGAATGGCGGGCATATCAGTATACCATTTCATGGATGATTTCAACTCCACAAACTTCTTCTTATCGTACAGCCCGTACACAACTGGGAGCCAGACCACCTCATAGCCCTCTCCCTTCAGGTACAACTCATTAAGAACTGTAATCTCTTGGAGGGAGATGTCAAGGTCTGATATGAGGAATAGCACATGCTTGCTTCTCAGTTTTTCAATATCAACCTGTTTGTATCCAGCAGAAATTTACTACTGTTATACATCCAATTTGAAACAAGACTAGAAAAATTGCAATGCACTCGGAAAGAGATCCCGGTGTTAATGGAGGACAAAAGCCAACCTTCTCCATGTTGCCGTGGGAAAGGAATCTGTTGAGAATTTCCACGATGTCTGCTCCTTCAGGTCTTTGCATAAGTTTCACCAGGCTCTGATAAGCATCTTCCATCTCCTTACCTGCATCACGTTGTGATATTTTTTTGTAGTAAAAAGAGTTTTTTTGTAATTAATACTTGTTGTATTTCCCATAAAAATGATCTTATTTGCGTACCTAGAATTATTTTGAAAAGTCAAAATTCGATTTAAAATTTCTTAAATTGTGCTATAATTAAAATTAAAAATAGTGTATAAGACGGAAGGAGCAGTAAATATATCTAAATATATATAAAAGACGAGGACTCACCAATATACTCTTTGCAACGCTTGAAATGATACATAAGGAGATCATGTATCTGGCTGACTTCAGTTTCCAAGCGAATTGCCAATGTTTTCCCTGTCTCCATGCTTAATGAAGTGCTCCTGAAATCAAAAGTAATTAAAAGATTGGCTAACTAGCCAACGGCCATTGATTTGTAAAATCTTATTATTGCATGCATTAAGAAATGTAGCTGTTGATATATAGCTTACTTATTTCTTCGGCCTATAAGGCTTGCAATTTGTACAACACTGTGAATTGTCCAATATGCAGCCCGAATGATTTCCAACTTGGCTTCTGAGATTGGCGACGTGTCTTTTGAAAAATACCAAGGGTGTACCTTCATCATGAACTTAGCATTGCAGCTTGCTAAGTTCCTAATGGCCTGGATGAGTTTACCAACCTCAGATCCCAGTAGGTCAAAACGGTCGATTTCCGGAACTTGCCTGAGGAAAGCCACAGAAGTCGCTAGAGAATTTGTATTGCCACGCTGAAGAAGCAGCCAGGACTCCCCAAGATTCATAGTAAAAGCAGCCAAGGCTAGCACCACTTTCGTGTTCCATGAATAGGTTTTAAGCATTTCCAGCAGTTTCATTGTCGTTGCATCTGTATTTTCTCCTTCTGAGCAATTGCAAGACAACTACAAAATAGACCAACACAAAGTTATATCATCACAGATCACCATGGTGAATTGCACTCTAATTAATTTACTTGTTATATAAAATTTTTAAAGTTTTCATCGAAATATTGGATAAAATTTATCATTTGTACGAAAATTTGACTAAATGTCATGTGTTCGGTTCTCTTTGTATTTTGCTGATATATATTCTAACATGAGTGAGGCAATGTAGTCCCAATTACCTCTATCATGACTGCAAGAGCAATCAACAATCAAAAGAGTTAAAACGTTAACAGCGGGCAGGCAACAAACACAAACCTCGCCAGAGACATTACGAATATCAGCCAACATTGATTCGAGCATGCTATGATCAAATGCAGGCGGCAGGCTGGTTCTGCTCTTGGAGGTAACCCTGCGTCCACGTGCAGTACCCTACAGCAATTCGAAAAAGGTTATCAAGAATTCTAAGTGCCAACAACCATTTTAAACATTTGTTTGATCAACTAAAGTATACCTAACATTAAATCCAAAGTAAGAATAGCAACTAAAACGTACTTTGATATCTCCTTCAACGTCATCCAAAATTTTCGTCATAGAGAGGAGAATGGGCTGGACGTCAACGGCCTGCTGGTCGTCATTGGCATCAGTTGCACGAATTTTATCCAACAGTTGGTCCGATGTCTTTGAGGACAGGAGTGCAGACAGTGTTTCCATACTTGGAATAATGTGGTAATCAAGGAGCAATTTAGTGTATAATGCAAATGGCACTTAAATTTGCTTGCTTTTGTCTGGCGCTGCGGTGCCACTTATATACACCACTAAAAGTTTACAAAACTATAAGAAACAGGCAGGCATCTTTAGAACAGGCATATCTTATCCAATTACTTTTGCCAAATCTCCCACATGAATTTATTTTAATTAAAATAAATTTGCTAACCATTTTGAAGGACAAATCATACATTACGTAAGGCATAATGACACCATTATGATGAAGTCATATGATACTAAAAGTGTCATTGAATGGGTTGCCCAGGACTCAAGTTTTCATGGATTCAAAAGATGTCATTTGACAATTGAAGCATATGCATTGAAGACTTAGGGTTTATCCAATTAAAATTTTCAAGTATGAGTCATCAAATTCGAGATAAGATTGAGGAGAATAAATTTTTATGAAACTTTCCACACCTAATAGCATAAATAAGGGTTTGTAAAGTCGGTTTACGCACACAAGTCTTAAGAGAGAAGTCTTTGAAGGATAAGCCTCCAAAGTTCCCGAAGACAAGGCTTTAAAGTTCCAAGAGAAGGCCAACAGAGAGGACCCTGAAGAAGCAAGGCTTCAAAATTCCATGACAGGTGATCCAATAGAGAGGACTCTGCAGGATCAAGGTTTGAATTTAGTTCCACGACAAGTCCAATGAAGAAGACTCTAAAAGAATCAACTACAAAGAATTAAAAAGGCTTCCGAAAATCCAAGACATTATCCAATAGAAAGAAACACTATGGAAAAATCAAGTTTTCCAAAATTCCAAGACAAGTGCACCAAGGCTTCAAAGTTCCAGGACAAGTCTGAGAAACAAGACAAATCTCATGAGAGGAGAGAATATCATAAAGCAAACCGCTAAAGAAAGATTATGAAGAATTAGAGATATCGAAGGATTGAATGCTATTTTTTTAATGAATAATGCATTATCATTTAATTTTAATGTTGAAGTATATTTTAAAATATTAATATAATAATAATAACTTAAAATATTTTTATAATTAAATATTATGTAAATGGGTGAGAGTGGCCTTGGACTAGGCTTTAAAAATTGTAGTTTTGATGGGCTCGTTTGAAGCCTAGCCCCTCAAAATTCCAAGAACTTTAGAACAGAGAAGATCTCAACTCTCGAGCCTTCAAAATTCCAAAGTCAGCAGGAACAACAACTCATCCGCTTAAACAGACCATGTCCCTCCTCGAAAGGAACTTGAGGGCATATTCAACACAACCACACTTGACAGCTCTGTGCAGTTCATACCTCTTTCGCCATAATAACTTACAAAACACATATATTAATCTACGAGCTTACAGGACATAGGCAGATAATAGATTCCTACAAGTAGAACTGGAGTGGGGCATTACCTTTCTCCCCCATTGCCGACAACCCAAAAATATTTTATCAGGTCCCATGAGATGGGTATAATTTGGAAGAGTGCTGATCACGCACGTAAGAGCTGACGCCTTCACATAAATAATTTCCAGTCCGGTTTTTGAAGCCTTAATGATTACAGCCTTTAGTGCTTTTTGTCTTTAGCGGGAAATAAATATAGATTCCTCCCAAAGTAGAAAGAAATGAAAAGCACGTGCTTTTTACAAGTGATAATACTCCTACCCACTTTTTATAGTGCGTTGGGTCGCTTGGCTTTTATATAAAAAAGACAAAAAGCATAAATGAGACACGTAGAATACATGCCATGGGCTATAGCCACCTAAATGTATTAATGGTGAAGGTGGGTTGGATCAACCCTAGAAGATTAATTAAGTCAGAATTATTAGCTGTAATCGTGCCAAAAAGTAATTCAATAGAATTCTATATTTTTTTTTTTTCAAAAACAGATTGTGTAAAGTGTTTGGATGTGTTCAAATTCTTCATATTCAAATTATTTTGAATTCGGAGAAATTTGAAATGTTTTGAGTTTCATATAAAATAATTTCGTAGAATAAGATTAGTAATATCAGTAATTTGATGAATATCTTACATTGATATTATGTATTATTTCAGTAATTTTTAAATATAAAATTTGATAAAAGAATAGCGAAAATTAAAATTGACAAATACCTATACAAGAATATTTACATTCTAACTAGTACCCGAAATTTTATATTTTGAGCTTTCCAAATTTGATTAAATTATTATTTATCTTTGAAGCCTTCTTTGTCTTTTATTACCAATTTAATATATGTTTGATTAAAAACTAAAATTAGAGGTTTAACCCATAAAATGAGTTATTGGATTAATAATTGTGAGGAGAAAGCAGCTTAAAAATGATCTAATTAATAGGCATAATTTTAATACTTAAGGAATTACTTTTGATTTAATTAATTAGAGAATAAACTGAAACAGAAAGTTATCAAAAAGGGCCATGGAGTTAGCTAAAACAATTCACTATATAATTTCATCACCATATGGAACTAATTAGAAACCAAACCTTCATTTCTACGGTTCCGGACATTGAAATTCCCACAAGTAAACATGGGCGGTTCTACCGAGCATATAGTAATGCTTCCTTTAATGGCTCATGGCCATCTTATTCCTTTTCTTGCGTTAGCAAGAGAAATTCACCAGCGAAAAGGCTTCACCATCACCATCGTCAGCACTCCTCTCAATATCAAATATCTTCGCTCAACTATTTGCAAAGACTCTAGCTCAACAACTGATCTTCAATCAGCCATCCATCTAGCTGAGCTTCCTTTCTGCTGCTCTGGCTTACCCCCCAACTCTGATAACACCGAGAACTTGCATGTGGATCAAATCGGTACACTCCTCCGCTCGACGATTAGCCTTGAAACCCCATTCCACCGCTTATTATTGGATATCATTGAGAGAGATGGGAAGCCTCCTATGTGTGTAATATCAGACTTTTTCATGGGGTGGGCGGTGGATGTTGCAAAGGCTGTAGGCACTTCTAATGTTACATTTACACCTCTTGGTGCTTATGGCACCCTGGCTTATTCGTCTTCATGGTTAAATGTCCCACATGGCATCATAGATTCGGAAGAATTCCATTTGCCTGGCTTTCCTGATACATTTCGTTTTCCTGTATCAATCCTGACTCCAAATCTACGGATGGCTGATGGCAATGATTCATGGTCAAGGATTATTCAACCGCAGATTTTGAGTACTTTCCAGTCTTTGGGGTACTTGTGTCACACAGTTGAAGAACTTGAGCCTCTTGCGTTAGCATGGCTGAGAAAATACACAAATCTTCCTGTTTGGCCAGTTGGTCCCCTTCTACCCCAAACCGTGCTGAATAATTCATCTCCTTCAGGTTCTTTCATTTCCAAACAACGCACGGGAAAAGAGTCTGGAATATCTCTCGAGAGATGTCTCGAGTGGCTTGATTCGCATCGTCCTGCTTCAGTTCTTTACATATCATTTGGCTCACAAAACGCTATCAGTCAGTCTCAAATGATGAACTTAGCCACCGGTTTGGAGAACAGCAAAACCCCTTTCATTTGGGTAATAAGGCCTCCACGAGGTTTTGACTTGAGAGGTGAATTTAAAACAGAGTGGTTACCGGAAAATTTTGAAGACCGGATGAGAGAGAGTAAGCAAGGGTTGCTGGTGAAGAACTGGGCTCCCCAATTAGAGATTTTGATGCATAAGTCTACTGGAGCATTCCTGAGCCATTGTGGATGGAACTCGGTGCTGGAGAGCCTGAGTTTAGGTGTTCCAATCATAGGATGGCCTTTGGAAGCAGAGCAAATATTCAATTGCAAGATGCTGGTGGAGGAAATGGGTGTTTGTGTAGAGTTGACAAGAGGAGCTCAAAGTACTATTGAAGGGGGAAAGGTGGAAAAAGTTACACAAATGGTAATGGACAAGGAAGGAAAAGGAGGGGAGATGAAAAGGAAGGCTGTGGAGACAGGGAAGAAAATAAGGGCAGCAAAGAGACAGGAAGGGGAGGAGAAGGGATCTTCCATTAAAGCTTTGGATGATTTTGTTGCTGCTATTATTGCAATGAGACAGCGGCCATGTGTTGGTTCCATGAGCAATGAATAAAGTTATTGTATTTGTCGTCGAGATAATCAAAAGAATTCAACTATTGCTTCTCGATCATATGCCCAATAATAGTGATCATAAGTATTATAAATCTATAATTTAGAGAACCAACACTTTTCCGGTACTTCACCTACTAATGATTGTTAATTTCTAGATCAAAGTATAAAATTCCAAATCCCTCTCATGGTTGATCTTGTTTAATTAGTATAAATAGAAAGCCTCTCACTTACGTAACTGCACTGTGAAATACATATCTGTTCGTTTGGGTTTAACCTTGAAGATTAAAGATTAGAGACAAGGATTCTTTGGTTATTAACTAAATAATATATTTCTGTGATATAGTTAATAATTTAGTTAGGGTGCTCACATATAAGATCGATTAAGGGTTCCTCTTCCTCCCTTAATCTTTCCTTGGTGTATGTCTTGAATTAATGGGTTTTGCCCAGGAGAGGGTGAAGCCAAGTAGGCCAACTGCCCTTGGACACATCCTGGGTTTTAATGGGTCTCATCCAGCAGCTTGGACCAAGTCAACCAATCTCTTTTCATCTCTAAATTTGCTTCTGTATATTCCTTGTCATAACTATACCTAAAAGGGGTGATATTATCTTATATAGCAGAGGAACAATCTGATTACTCACAAATAGCATAGAAGCAATAAATAGTAAATTCATTAGTATTTACCACAACCATACAATTCGACAATGATAAACTATTATGGGTTTAACCAACAATTAAGCTGCCCAAAGCAGTTTATGTTTTTGATCAAAAAGTATAGAAAATAAACCTAGTGTCAGAGAATCAGTGAAGTTCCTTGCGAATGATTTGCTGCTAAACTAATAGCTGCACAAATACGACAACCATGTTCAATGTTGACCCTATAATTAAAAAAATACTCTTTAACTTTCATTACTCACTGAATCTCTTTGTGAGAACGGCGGAAATGAAATCATCCAATGCTGTAATGGAAGATCCCTTTCGTTCTCCTTCCTCTGTAACCGCTGCTCTTATTTTCTCAGCAATCTCTGCAGCCTTCTTTTTCATCTCCCCACCTTTTCCTTTCTTGTTCATTATCGTTTCTATCACTTTTTTCGCCTCCTTCGCTTCAATCGTGCTATCAGGCCCTCTTGTCAACTCCACGGAGACACCCATTTCTTCAACCAACATCTTCGAATTGAAAGCTTGCTCTCCTGCCAATGGCCATCCTATAATTGGCAATCCTTGGCTCAAGCTCTCAAGCACTGAGTTTCACCCACAATGGCTGAGAAATGCTCCAGTAGATTTATGTAACAAAATCTCCACTTGAGGAGCCCATTTTTTCACCAGCAACCCTTGTTTGCTCTCGCTTATACGCTCTTCAAATCCCTCTGGCAACCATTCTGCTTTAAATTCACCTTTCATGTCAAAACCGAATGGAGGTCTTATGACCCAAATGAATGGATTCCTGCTCTCTTCCAAACCCTTGGCTAATTCCATCATTTGTGAAGGACTAATAGTGTTTTGTGAACCAAAAGATACATACAGAACCGAATCAGGACAATGCAAATCAAGCCACTCGATACATCTTTCAGGGGATATTCCAGGTTGCTTTCCAGCACGATGTTTGGACATGCTAGAACCTGAATAGGGTGACTTCTTCAGCATCACTGGAGGCAACAGAGGACCAATTGCCCAAATAGGAAGTTTTATGTAATTTCTGAGCCATTCTAGTGCGAGAGGCTCAACTTCTTCAGTAGTGTGACACAAGTACCCAAAAGACTGAAAAGTTTGTGAAATCTGTGGCTGTAAAAACCTGGACCATGGATCAGAACCGTCAGCCATTCTAACAAATTTATGGAATTGTGAGATATGAAAACGGCACCTATCAGGTAACCCCGGAATGGTAAATTCTTCGGAATCTGCTTTCAGGTGTGGAAGATTCAACCACAAAGAGAAATAAGCCAAACCGCCATACGCTCCGGTAGTAGTAAATGTAACGTTTATAGTGCCTACACTCTTGGCAGCCTCTACAGCCCATCCCATGAAAATATCCGATATTGTACAAAGAGGAGGCCTGCCTTCTTTCTCTTTGATATCCGATAACAAGCGGTGAAATGGGGCTTGAAGGCTCATCGTTAAGCTGAAAAGCTCTTCCATTCGATCCAATGGCAAATTCTCAGCGTTCTGATCAGGGATCGGCGGCTTGCTTTGGTCGACAACGCTACCAAACGGGATGAGCTAGGCAAGATGGATCCCAGAGCACTCGGTTGCGGGGTTGAATCTTTGTAAATGGTGGATCGAAGATATTGGATATTGAGAGGGGTACTAGCAATGGTGATGTTGAAGCCGGTTCGCTGGTGAATTATTCTTGCCAACGCTAGAAATGGTATAAGATGACCCTGAGCCATCATAGGAAGCATTACGATGTGCTCGCTTGAGCTACCCAGCGATCTATCTGACATATTTGTTTCTAGAAATTTTCACAGGGCAAGAATCGGTGTCTCTTTGATCTATTTATTGGTAGTATTGTGGGGAATTGAAACCTGAGTTTAATCCTAGCTAGGTATTTTGCACCGTCGCTATTGTCCAGGTTAATCCTTGTACACTTGGAACTTGGCTAACGTGGAATCTCAAGGTCCACTAAATCCAACAGGTCAATGTTCGGCTTCGACTTGACATTTGTGAATCAAGATTGACAATGGCAAGGTAAACAAAGGGAATCAACGATGGCAGGCTAGATATGGAATCACGTCTCTCAACATAACAGTTGATTTAAACTTGACATCTTCTTCTCTTTCAAATTATTACTCTCTTCTCCTTCTATCACATATAGATTAAGCTTATAGCTCTTTCTGTGTAGTGCAATGATGCTCAATTGCTCATGATGATCATGAGTTGTTGTCTCGAATGAGAAGCGTATGGATAGCCTTTGAAGTCAAGATTAAATCCAACTAAAGGAACTAAGCTTGCAGTTATTCTTTGTCTTGGCAATGACGGTAAAGTTTGTCTTGCCAAGTATATTTAATTAATTCCTTTCCCTTTCAGCTCATTTTCTGTGTGAGACATGCATTGATGTAAGCTTGGACCATCCGGGGAGGAATATTTGTTAAGAATTTTTGAGGATTGGAATAACCTGGTATGGTACCATTATTCTTATCCAACAAAACAACTAGCCCAGGGATATTGGCGCAATTTTTGGGTCATCTGATAGCAATTGGCCATATAAAACAAAATAATCAATAAAGAAAATAAGTGTAATATTGGAACACATATTTATATTGTTCGAACCAGCAAAAGTAATCGAAGAAGCTGTTGGTTAAAGACTTAATAAGGATGACATAGCATACAGCAAAAGTAGTTTGGAAACAGAGCACCCCATATAGAATCAGAACAGGGAGGTAGTAACTAGTACCCTTAAAGAAACAAGATGAGACACAGCACCATACAGCAACATAACACTTAACTACAAATAACAGAAGCAGCAAAGAAAAACACCCCATCGCAATACCATGCAGGTGACAGCAAGCCACAGATGCTAAAAACAAAGCCGTACCTCATCGAGTGAATAGATCAGATTGGGAGTTTTTCACAAACGGTGATGTATTCTGCTCAACGATATGACAGCATCCAGCAGGAGTCTAACTTACCACCATGCCTAGAACATCCCCCATCGGTCCATCCCAAGCGGTTAATAACAGAAGCAGTAAATGCTATAAGATTGGAAGCTAATTCAAATAATTAAACAAAACTTTATACTGCTCTAATACAAAATTCCACTTGTTAAAAACTAAAGGCTTGATTTGAAGTTTAAGGTCCAAGTTGTCGCACTTCAAACTTGTAGCAAGGTGTATGGGCCTGGTACATGGGCTGCATTGGCCATTGAATTTGACTCAATCACCTATCTAAAATTGCTAGAAAAGGGTGTTCTATACTATTTATACAAGAAATTATTAAATCAAAATTGGGTTTTCAAGTATGAGCAGATGATTCACTGAGTTGGTGAATTCGTCTTACTTGAGTTCAAATCTTATAAGTGGTTTCTTGTTAACACTAATCTCGAGTACACATCTTTTTAGCCTTTAGGGTACAACAGATTTTGTGCTCTCCCTCCCACACCCCAAAAAAAAAATGTCTTGTAAAACCTTAGATCCAAGAACTTAGATATCAATAGCTTAATTTCTTCTTTGGAGAGACTTAAACAAGAAAATATTTTATTTTTTCTCTCTTTTTTTAGAACTTATGTTTTTTTTTTTAAAAAATAAAACCTTAACCATATGACTCTTAAAATATATAACATGATTATTAAATTCAATAAAAATCAATTAAAAAAATCAAGCAAACTAATATATAACGAAGAAATTTTATATTATTATTTGAGTAAATTCTAATTTTAACTTTTATATTAATTACAAAGATAATTTGATGCTCAAATGTAATATATACATTTGGAAGGAAGGATTCAAATTTAAGTCTTTATACGAGATGCACCTAATATTCAATCAAATGCCCAAATGCTTGGAAATATATTATAATAATTACAATCAGACTTGTTTCAGTGGCATTATGGCAATGATCAGGCCATGGAATATGAGGGCCCAAGTGTTTTAAGTCTCACAATATATCTGGGTTTGGTCTTGTGTTGGATTTTTTCTAGCTATATGCTATTTGTTGGTTGATTTATGGTGGTGTTTGGTACATTACAATGCAATGTGATTACAGATAATGTGATTGCAAGTAATGTGATTAATAGCAATGTGATTACAGGGAAAATAACATTACAGTGTTTGATATGTAAGTAAATATAATGATTAAAATGCAGGGAAGATAACATTCACGGTGTTGGTTTACAAGTACTTTAGTGGGAATGTAATGTTAATTGTCAAAATTATCCTAATTATTAAAATATAAGTTTAATATATTTATATTTTTTTATTATTAATTTTTATATAATATCATTTCTTAAATATATTTTTAATGTCATATATTTTATTTTTATTTATTATTATAATATTTTATATTTTATTTTTAATATATTTATATTTATATTATTAATTTTTATATAATATCATTTCTTAAATATATTTTTAATATCATATATTTTATTTTTATTTATTATTATAATATTTATATTTTATTTTTTAATATATTTATATTTTATATTATTAATTTTTATATAATATCATATTTTAAATATATTTTTAATGTCAATATATTTTATTTTTATTTATTATTATAATTTTTATATTTTATTTTCATTTCTTTAATAATTTTTTATATTTATATTTTTATTTTAATTTGTTTTTATCTATATTATATAAATATTATTTTTTATATTTTATTTTATTTTAATTTTTATTTCTATATTATATATTTTATTTAATTATAATATTATAAAATATTTTTAATAAGATAATAAAGTTGAAGGGTAAAATTGTCTTTAAGAACATTGAGAGATGCAATGTAATGTGATTGCATTGGTTTTGGACTGCAATCACATTACATCCATTGGCTGGCAATGTGATTGGCGATTGGGCAATCTACATTGCAGTGATCTGTTACAAAACAAACACTGCAATATAATTTAATAAGTCACATTACAAGGAATGTGGCTTACATCCCTGATACCAAACGGACCCTATATGTTTTGTTGAATTTTTTTTGGATATATTTGATTGAGATGGTAATTTTTATTTGTAAAAATAATTTTATTAAAAAATATCTTATTTTGGGAATGAAAATATTAGAATATATTTTTTGGGTACATGTGATATTAAATTTCATAAATTTGATTATGTCTATCCCATTTTTTGAACTTAAGATTTTGAAGATAAAAATTTTTACGTTCCATAGCTAAGATTCAATTTTAAATTTTCCATTCTCTTCTTGTCCATGTGATGCAAAAATAATCATTTACATCTACACAAACTCTAGTTTGCTTGGAACATGTCAACAGTTTTATCACCATCACTGTCCTTTAAAACATTTTTGAAAAGCTTTTGTTGTAACAATTTCTAGAATTATATGTCCTTGACACACCTTAAGCATACACTAGACGTAAGAAAAAAATTGTGTATAAATTTGGATTAAACAATAAAAAAAATTCACAAATGTAACATGCAAGTCGAAATAAAAAGTATATAGTTAGAGCGGAGTTAGAATATTTTTAAAAAAGGGTCAAATAAAGATAGATACTAAACAGTTAAACAGAATTTTATATATAATTTAATTATCACTTTTTTAAAAAATTAAATAAAATTTATAAAATATTGGATATACAAAAAAAATACACATTAACAACAATAATGATATCATATATATATATATATATATATGATTGAATGGAAATAGGAAAGGAGTCTTTCTTACTCTTTGCATGTAAGAGTGGAAGAAAAACAATTTTTCAAACTCAAATGAATTGTCTTTTTACTTTGTATGTTTTAACTCTCCTCTTATTTTCTATTTGTCTCTTAAATTGCTAATTAACATATTAGGTTATTAGGTTGACTATTGAGAAAAAATTTGTTATGATAAACTATTAAGTTTGACTGTTAAGATATAATATGTTATGATAGGTTTAGATTATATTAAAACTTAATGAGTTTGAATTACTAGACTCACTTTTATATATTTTTAAAAATTTTATAGGCTTAACATATTAATTTAAAATTTATTTGCTAGGCTTAACTAGCATAACCATAATGAGTCTAATTTTATCAAACCATTTGAAGAATAAAAATAATTATTAAATAAAATTATTTTGAGGGCTATTGAAAATATATAAAAAATAAAATTATATTGAAAGAAATATAATTATTTCATTCTATTAATTCATATATATATCCTTATTACTTAAATTTTACAACATATATGCTACAACACATTAGTTATTCTGAATAAAAAATAATATATTGTTGAAATTCTAAAAAACCGTACAACACTGTAACTCATATTTGAGAATTATATAATAATTTATTTATTTTTAAAAATTAAAATTATTAAAATAAAATCTACATAATAAAAAAAATATAACTAATAGAAGATCGAATTCACATATGACATAATAAATAAGAAAGAAAAGGAATGTGATTGATAATTCGTAAAAATTTATAAAAGAAAATTTATAAAGATTTAAAATATATGAATCAATAAAATATAAATAAACAAATAAATAATATAAATTAAAAAAACTTTAAAATTGAATCAGGTATATAAAATTATTTTGTTAGTTTGTATTTATATTAATTATTAAATAAAAATTTTTTAAGAGTCATTAAAAATATTTATAAAAAAATTTAAAAACTTTATATTGAATGTAAAAAGTTTTTTAAATTTGGGGGCGTGGGGGAGTGGAGGGGAGGGAGAGGGGGGCGGCAGCCGGCTCTGCCCCTGTTTTATAGCAATAGAATAATATTTTAGCTTTGCGGCCAAGGTTTACCTTGACATTTCTGGTCAAAGATCTTCGTTAGCCAAGATTTGGGTCAAATCAATTCTAAATTTTTAATAATAAAAAAGAGCCTCCCACATGTAAACACGTTGTTTTCACAGTAATAATTCTTTATTTTCCTTTTCCTTAATAGATGTATAATTTATTTGTCTTTTCACGTATATGTATTTAATTTGTATAATTTATTTGTCTTTTCACATATGTGTACTTGATTACGTAGTCGTCAATAACACGGACAAGCTTTTGAATGTCATGTCGTTAATTTTTCTTTTATTTAATAATTCTAAATTTTTAATAAAACAAAGGATTAACAATCAATAAAATGAGTAAAAAACAATAATTAGATAAATAAAATATAAACAATTGGGCTTAACCAAGCAAGAACACCTAAGAGAAAAGGAAACCTTTACGTGAGCGAACTCGCCATGCGTGAACCAAAAATCAATGACAGCATCAGTGCACTTCCAATCAAAGACACATAGCAAGAAGCGTTTTATGAACTTCCAGACTCAACTCAGCGAGAGAATCAAAGCAAAAGATTAAGCACAAGGAAAAGCCAGAGCATGAACTCCACCAGCAGCAGCACCAAAAAACACACCAAAACTTGGCTGCATCACCCTGGCAGACATGAGCACCTGCTATGACACGAAGTAAGAGTTAATTTACATGCAGATAAACAACTAAAGGCTTGTATTGAAGTTTAAGGAAAAATGCATAACATTTAAGGAAATTCTTGAATTATTTTGAAAATTTTAAATAATTTTTTATTTTTTATCACCTTTAATCAAATTTTTATTTCTTTTTAGAGAAAGGCATAATATGTTCTTCTTTATTATCTTAATCTCAGTTTCCTTTTCTAACCTTTTCATTGATTCTATTTTCCTTTTTATATTCTTAAACTCTCCTCTCCTCCCCTTTTTTTTTATCTTTTATTTTATGTACTTATATTTTTCCCCATCTCTTTTTTCTTTCTCTCT
>NW_018397259.1:3966926-3986250 GCF_002168275.2 Theobroma umbraticum | reverse complement strand
AAAGTGAAAAATCTATAAAAAGACTTGGGTAAGATATGTGAGGAAATTAAAAAGAAAATACCAATTTAATGGCAAACATGAAGGATGCAATGGTAGAAGGTATGACTGAATTTATGACCCGTATGAAAGCAATGATCGTAAAGAATGCGCTTTCAAAATAAAAAAATACAGGTACTTCAAGTTTAAATTTTGACAAATAAGAATACAAAATTTCATGATATGATATCTCTTTTCTATTGTTGAATTTAGATACTTTTTTAGTATGGCACACAGTAGCACATTTAGCTTTATATTTATATTTGTTTGACATTTTTAAATATTATATGTTTATGACTATTTTTAATTGCATGAACTTAATTTTGAATTTTAGTTTTTCATGTGTATTTTTTTTTATAAATTTTGAATGTGAATTATAGATGTCAATTGATAATTTAGTCATTATTGACAAAATTTGATAAAAATTTCCTATGAAAATTTTCATTGGTAATGAATTTCCAATAGAAAATTTTGTCAATAAACCATTTCCTATAGAAATTTTGTTTGGTAATTTATGTTGGAAAGGTTTGATCGACATAACATTCTATGGGAAATTTTCTACTAAATTTCATTAGAAAAGCATTTTCAATTGAATGTACCGTCAAAATTTTAATCTTTTTCTACAGAATTGATATGATAAAGCCAATAGAATTATGTACTTTTTTGACCGAATTTTTTGTCAAAAATTTTCTACGAATTCCAATGAAAAGTATTTTTGACAATGCCTTTACTAACTAAATTTCTAACAAAATTTATCATTAAAAATCTGTTGAAAAAAATTATTTTTAATAAAATATTAACTTTTTCTAACGAAAAATTTTATTAGAAAATTTTGATTTTTGTAATGTTCGAAGGAAGAAAAGATTCAAATTTAAGTTTTTATAAGAGATTCCCCTACTATTCAATCAAATGTCCAAATGCTTGAAAATATATTATAATAATTAAAATCAGACTTGTTTCAGTGGCATTATGGCAATGATCAGGCCATGGAATCGTGAGGGCCCAAGTGTTTTTTAAGTCTCATAATATATGCGAGTTTGGTCTTCTGTTAGATTTTGTCTACCTATGTGCTATTTGTTGGTTGATTTCTATGTTTCGTTGAATTCTTTTTTGATATATTTGATTGTAATTGTAATTTTTATTTGTAAATATAATTTTATTATAAAATATCTTATTTTGGGAATGACAATACTAGAACATATTTTTTGAGTACATGATATATTAGACTACACAATGAAAGGTAGTACTCTCACATCTCATAAATCTGATTATGTCCAACCCATTTTTTGAACTTGAGATTTTCAAGATAAAAATTTTACGTTCGGTCGCTAGGATTTAATTTTAAATATTCGTTGCTCTTCTAAAACTATTCATGTGTTGCAAAATAATCTTTTAAATCTGCAGAAACTTTTTTTGGGGAAATGAAAATTTTTATTATCTATTCAAACGAGGAAAACATACACCAATTACATCATAGAATAATAAATCTCTAACTATAGCTATAGGAGAATTATAAGCAAGAAAATTATAAAAAATCCTAAAACCTTCATTGACCATGAAATCTACAACTCTATTTCCTTCTTAGAATATATGATAAATTCGAATTTCCCATTGTCTTTGAGTAAATTGTGAATGCCTTAGATCAAATCTGAATTAGAGCATGGATGAGTATTATGAGAATAAATTGCTTGGACCACTAGCTTGCTATCCACTTAAAGAACAATCTTCCTAAACCCCTCAAAGCTTCACTTGATATGCAGCACATTTTCGTAGACGCATGGCATATCCGCTTTTCCAATGGCCAAGGGAGTCTCTAAGTACACCACCTGCTGCTGATTGCTCGATCGAAGCTTGACAAGCACCATTAGTATTGAGAGATATCCAGTCAACTTCAGGGGCCCTCCAACCAATAAACACTTCTTCTTTGAATGTGCTAGAACCTCTTCCATTATCAACACTTATCAATCGTTCTTCTTGGATGGCAGCAATTAAAGTATAAATTAGACTCAACCACTCTTTAACATTAATTAATTTATTCTAACAATATATAAGTTTCTCTACTTCCAGAGAAACCAGCAAGCTACTCCAAAAATCGTTGCCCACGAAGACCCATTGGACATAATCGTAGTTTTGCTTAAGTACCATTCCAAATTTGAAAGACCAAAAGAGGAATTATACTCATGTGATTGCAGCAAATTCCACCACAAAGAGAGTACAATCGGACAATCACGAAGAGTACGGAAAATGGATTCGTCCTCCAGCTCACCTTGTATGCATAAAGATTCTATGGAGAAATGTCTTCAAAACCTCTCTTGGTTCATGAGCAATCTGCCATGCATGCATTGCAATAAAAAAAATGTGAATTCTCTTAGTTCCATGCCATTTCCACGCAAACTGCCAAATATCAAAAACATTAGTCGAATTAAAATTCTCATGTTTCCTTAACAATTCATAAGCAGAAGCAATTGTAAATTGCCCTGTATGGCATATCCTAAGTAGAAGATTATTGAGGGACAATCGTCTCTGACTATGAATTGTTAACAATTGTCTCTGCCTAAATGTTTGGGAGTCAATTCCTTAAGTGGAAGATAATAATTCGGACGACTAAAACCCCACCCTCCATCAGCCATAACAAAGTCTTTGACAAGGCTGTTATTCTAAAAAAATTAAACCTCTCGATCTAGCTATATCTACAAGAGTTTGATCTCCAAGCCATTAGTCCATCCAAAGCCGACTTGTCTTTCCATTACCAATGGCCCATCTAAAATTGGTTTTAAATACATTCCATACATCACAAATGGCGGACCAAAATGAGGAAGAACCCAACCTTCTTAATTTATCTAAACACTCATATCGCCCATAATCATATTTTGCCCGAATATGTCTCACCCATAGAGCTTGTGGTCTAGACACCAAATTCCAGCAAGCCTTAAAAAGAAATGCTTTGTTCATCAAATTCAATTGCCGTACCCCAAGGTTCCCTTCCCTTTTCAGTTTACACACCTCATTCCAATTAATAAAATGAATTCTTTTTGATTCACTAACCTTTCCCCAAATAAATTTACGGCTTAAAGATTCTAGCTTTTTACATACCGCCAGGGGTAAAGGCACTGTTTGAATCGTATAATAAGGCATCATGGAAAGAACTGATTTAGCTAAAGTGAGACTTCTAGCAAAGGATAATGTAGATGCCTTCCAATTACTCAACTTAATTATTGCGTACCTTATCTTTTGAATATTGAAACATATGTCTTTTTTTTCGTCCATGAATCAGAAGTACCCCCAAATTTTTTCCCATATCCTTAATGTACTTATACCTAGACACTTTAGCAAGACTGTTAATACATTGTGATCCACATTCCTAGAGCAACAAAATGATGACTTAGCCACATTCACCTTTTCACCAGAATAGCTACAATTAAAAATCAACCAAAACACCCAGAACAATTTCCAACTAAGTCATTGAGGCCTCTGCAAATAAAATTAAGTCATTTGCAAAAAAGAGATAGATAAGTGGAATAAGCTTTCTACATAAACGAATGGGCTTCCACATACCTTGATCAACAGCAGATTGAATGCTATGGACTAATCTCTCCATACATAATACAAATATATGTGGGGAAAGTGGGTCACCTTGTCGAACTCCTCTAGAGGGAACAAAACTATCCAATAAGGTGCCATTCCATAGAATATGAGAACTACTGCTACGCCAACTCCGTATGATAGTATCAATAATAATCTCAGGAGTTCTGGCCTCAAATAAAGTGTCATAGATGAACTCTTACCGCAAACGATCATATGCCTTTTCCAAATTTATCTTCATCATCATTTTCATCACCATCACTGTCCTTTAAAATATTTTTGAAAAGCTTTTGTTTACAATTTCTAGAATTGTATGTCCCTGACACACCTTAAGCATGTACTCGATGTTAGAAAAAAAAATGTATAAATTTGGATTAAACAATAAAAAAATTCACACATGCAACATGCAAGTCGAATTAAAAAGTATATTGCAATAGAATAATCTTTTAGCTTTGTGGCGAAATAAAGTTGATATTAACCGCAATATAAGCTTACCTTGACATTATTGGTCAAAGATCTTAGCTAGCAAAGATTTGGGTCAAATCAATTCTAAATTTTTAATAATAAAAAAAGCCTTCCACATGTAAATCGGCAAACATGTTGTTTTCACAGAAATAATTCTTTATTTCCCCTTCATATTTGCATAATTTATTTGTCTTTTCACATATATGTATTTGATTATGATGTCGTCAATAACATGGCCAAGCTTTTGAATATCATCTCGTTAATTTTACTTTTATTTAACAGTTCTAAATTTTACTTTTATTTAACATGAATAAATAAAATATAAAAAATAATTAAACAAATATGACATTGATTATGGAGTTGGAATTTGGTTATATGGTGGTAATTAAATTTCATAAAATGTAAAAAAAGATTAAATAAATAGCAAGGTAAAAAATTTATATCTCCATCCACAAAGAAAAAAAAAAGGAAAGAAAAAGCACTTTCTTTTAGTATACTAACAACAACTAGAAAATTAACAAAATCTTAAAAAACAGATCGAAAATGATAGTTGAAACATAATGCACAGAGTTGCTAAGTCAATGAAATAGCTTAGCTTGCAAACGCTACTTGCATCTAATCAATGCATAATATACGGAAGTTGGCCTTCCACGTGTTATTTTGAAAGAAACCTTTCTATTATTATTCTATTATTAGTGTCACTATTGAATGGCCAACAAATTGAGACTATGATTATAATTATAATTATTTAATTTTAATTTTTTTAATATAAAAATAATTAAATTTTAAATCATATTATTAATATAAAATCAATTAATAATAAATAAAAAATTGTTTATCATATTTTATGTCCAAGATATTTCAAATTTAATGACCTTTGTCCCTTCGTCGGCACTTCAATAATGAGCTTGTTGTGCCCACATGCGATTCCATGCCACACAACAAGCTCATTATTCCTACATATGAAGTAAATGCCACACACGATAGCTCACTTATTCATACTCAAGAGAGAAATATGTTAATGCTGACAAAATTAAACCTAGATATGTTATGTTTGTATTTAATTTGCAAAACTTCTATGTGTTTGATATAACAACTTCATAGTTATATATATTTATAATCTATAATATATGTAAAAAAATACGAATATCGAATTTCATTACAAAAATAATCATATTTGTTTAGTATAATTCTAAATTTTCATTTTAATTATTAATATTAATAAGATTTTTCTAATTTGTAAATATATAAAAATTTCAACTGCATTTAGTGACTTTCATTAAAAATATTTTAATTTTCTTATAAATATTAATAAGATTTATTATTTTAACAATAGAATTGCCATGCAAATAACGTGAATAAATATTTTCATGTGGTATTTTTTAAGTATGTTAATAAATAATTTATTAATAATTAATTGATTGATTGTAATAAAAAAATAAGAGTTTACATGATATCTTTAAGTAAGTATAAAGATTTATGTTGTATTTTAACCCTGTTGATTATTATTCCCCTTCTTATTTGTAAATAAAAACGTTATATATGGTAGGTCAAAGTCTAATTATAACAATGAATTTTGTGTTAAATTTCAAATAAAGTGTTTTAATATTTCAAACAATATCAGCGTTAGGTAAAACGCTTTTTCAATGAAAATGTAGAAAAAAGAAAGTGACCTTCACTCTTATATTGGGTTTGACAATAAACTACATGAGGAAGCACTAACATCCCACGAAATTTGAGAGCATTTGTAATAATTACATTCTGACAAATTTTTATTAAAGTGTTACTGTTTTTTTGATGGTTTAGTAATTTACAATTGGTTAGGCAGCCTTGACAATTTAGTTTCTTAATTAAATAGCTAACTAATTCAGCACGTCCCCACTACAATTGTGCCATGAGATGACATAGGATGCTTCTAAAAATAATTAATAACGAGTAATCATGTGTGATGGAATTAAAGTTCGGTTTGGACGTACTTTTATTATTATTTTTATTTATCTTTTTAAAAAATAAAAATAATAAAAATATTAACTAAATAAAATCTAAATGAATTCGTGCAACATTGTTCATAACTGAATACCTTTATGAATCAAAAAAAAAAAATTCATTCCAATTAAATTTCTTTTATACTTTTTGTCTAACTTATGAGAGGATCTAAATATTATAATTGTTTTTCTTTTTCAAAATTAAATATTATAATTGTTGTTGGTATAAACTTTTTATTACTTCAAAACCTAAGATAACATAACGATTTTTTCGTGATACATGGTCCAATCTGATTTTTTTTTTTTTTCATGATGATGGCTGTTGGTAAGTATAATGTCGAATATAAACATGGATAAAAGCTTATCTCCATGCAAGTGTTGGATTCTTCAAATGCAAATAATCGTAATGTGAATGATTTGCATCAGAGAAGAAAAACATGCGTCCATCCGAAACGGTTTCACGTTTCATAACATAACAGACTTATATTAATTACTATTAATCTGAATGATTCAAGCAATGTACGGGAAAT
Source organism: Theobroma umbraticum (assembly GCF_002168275.2). Classification (NCBI taxonomy): domain Eukaryota; kingdom Viridiplantae; phylum Streptophyta; class Magnoliopsida; order Malvales; family Malvaceae; genus Theobroma; species Theobroma umbraticum. The sequence goes on along the minus strand of NW_018397259.1, from coordinate 3,979,652 downwards.
TCAACCAGAAACAAAACTATTCCATGTTAGTCCAAACCGATTGGCTGCTCCTTCTGAATCCAATTTTGTAGGTTTTTCACCTAATTTTCTTTTTTCTGATACATTGTAGAGTTTTGGCAAGAGTTGACAGAAAGTGGGAGAAAGTTAATTTTTCGGAATTCTTTATTCGTGAAAATTGAAAATTTTGGGTTGATGGTATTAGACTTTGACAGGTAGAATTTTTGTTGCGAGGAAAATCAGAAAAGATTTGCTCTGGAAATGGGTCCCAAATGCTGAGAAACAAACACATGGGGGTGGTCAATTTCCCACTTGCAGAGTGTGAACAATGACTTGGAAATTATAATCCTCTTGATAGGAAACAAGCAGACGTGTCACGTGGATTATCGAAAAAATGAAGACCTAATCACTGATCCCACCCTAAAATTCACAATGATTAATAAATATAACAAAGTACATGAAACAAAATGCCATGTGACAGTATTCTTGCGCATCTAATAACATAACAATCATAACACTTTAACATTAAAACAAAAAAGACAATGTTTAGTAAATTTTTTAAAATTTTATCTTTTTTTTTAATTTTACTTGATAAAATTTTAGACATCAAGTTACATTAGTGTAATAATTGCTAATCCTTTCAAATTTTTATAATTTTTTACACAATTAATTTGGTGCAGATATCATTTCGATGGAAAACATTGCTTTTTCCATAATATATATGTTTAATAAATTAATTTTTTTTAAATATAAAATAATTGTTATTAGAGTTTATATATATATTTTCGATTTCTTGATTTCATTACCATATTTAGTGATTATCAATTTCAATTCAAATAAATAATAAAAAAATTAAACCTACATTATAAATTATTCTAGAAAAGAATATATAATAGGGCATCTGTTGAACAAAAAAAAAAAGAAGAAGAAAGAAACCCAATTAATAAATGGTCCCATTTCCTAGGTAAATTCAAAGTGTGAATATGATCAGAGACTTTAGGACTTGCTGCCATTATTTGAAGTTGGGCCTTTTCTCAACTTTTTGTGACGATTCTTTGTGAGTGCCTGAAAAACTTAATAATTACTTTAATAAACATGTTTCACATGATGATCGTTAAACCAATAATAATTTCAGACAGCACTTTGTCTACAAAAATTAATAATGATTCTCTATTATGATCTTCTAGATACTCGAATAGCTGTAATTTTAGGTGACATGTTTCACATGTTTCTTGTAACCTAAAATGTTTCATTTGTGTGTTTTTGGGTGCAAGCATTTCACATATTTGATAATTCATACCTAAAAATTTAGACCAACAAAGAGTATTTATCTTCTAAATAAAAAAAAAGGCACAATTATCATTAACACAGATGTCTTTTTTGAGTTACATATCAGAGCTCTCACAATTCACCAGTCATCATTCTTTCCCTTTTCAAAATTCAACTAGTTGAATAATATTTCAAGAATAAAATGTTGGAGTGTTTTTTTTTAACATCTTTAAAAAAATAAAAGCAAAAATATTTTAAAAAGAATTATTTGCTGCATATAAGAAAGTTTAAGGAGGGAGGAAAATTCAAACCATGGATCTTAACTCTTTAAACGAGGGAACAAACCTTAGGCTAAGCCTTGATTCTTTTATTTTTATAATATATGTTATGTCCAAAACTCTCTATAATTTGATATAAAACCAAAAACTTTTCTGAACGAAATTAGACCACACATCCTAGGGTATACAGCTGGCTATCTAGCCAATTTAATATAGTAATAGAAAAGGTTCATTTTTCACATCAAACAATGCACATGTTTAGAAGGGGTGGGGTTTTTTTTTTTTTCTATAATTCAGAAATAGAAGGGCTGGTCATCAAGGTCAATTAATCAAACATAATTAGAGAAAGCACGCTTCTAATTAGCCAAAGCCAATTAATGAGCCATCACCTTTTGCCGCCCTCCTAACATGATTATTAAAGGAGCATTGATTTAGAGGAGGACCACCACTAGTTTCTAATGGCAACAACAAAGGTCATTCAGATATTCAAGTCCCGTCATGTATAGTTTGATTTAATTTTATATTGGGCTGTTTTCAAGTTTCATGTTGGATTGTTAATTTATTTATGTGGCTTGTTCATTGAGTTTTGAATATTATATTTTATTTATGAAAATTGTTTGATTATTATTGCAAGTTTTTAATTTCATAAATGTAACATCATCTTTTTTTCTTTCAAAAAAAATGTAACATCATAAAAAACATTATTTTAAGATTACACTTATCATTTTATTGAAATTAAAAAATGTTAATTATATACAATTGAAACATTAATTGTTTTTTATATATAATTATCTTTCAATTATAAATTGTTTTTAATTTATAGACAATTAACATTCTATTTTAGATATATTTGCATTTTATGTGTAATTGTTGTTTAAAAAAAATTAAAAAAATAAGTATTCAGATGCAACGCACGTGAAAATAAATAGTAATATATATAAAAATTAAATGAAGATTTAATTAGGACTCATAATCGATAAACCTAACTTATATAAAATAAAATAAAATAGAAAATTAATTTTACAGTTCCTTAGTTCACGTGATGAAAGGGGAACCTACGACATAGATATAGTAGCCACTATCCAGCAGGTAGGCTGTCAAATGGTCGCTTTCTTAATGCTATATACCTTCTCCAAAGATTAAATGTTTGCCTATCTTTCTCAAATTAAGATTAATAGGCTTGATATTCCTTCTTTATCATAATGACGGTTTTAGTTAATTAATATATATATATTCTTGCTATGTACTTAATCTACATTATTTTCCCAATTTAGATGAAATGAAACACATATATAATAAGGAAATGGTTAAGTTATGCAATCTCTTATTTTCTTTTGTAATTATTTAATTAGATAAAATAATTATTCATTCACATGATCAGTGCTTTCCTCCTTTGTTATTAAATGTCTAAGTTTCGTTTTCAAATAGACATCTATATACAGTTAGAACTTGGAACTTTCACATAAAGGTATCAAATTAGATTGAGAAGGAAGGAACAGTTTATATATAAAAAATTGGAGAGCTACCTCCCTTTGTGTAGATCAAACTTAATTATAATTTAAGATAAATGAGTCAAATAAAAATTATAACGAAACTCCACGAGTGGGAATAAGAGATTGACATGTGTTTATTTAATTATTAATTTTTATGAATATGTTATAATTGATGTTATATTTTTCATTTTTTTCATTTTTAATTTTTTTTCCTAATCTTTGTGCAAGATAGTGGAAAGAATTGAAAATTACAGCCGGGATTGAAAGGTGGATATCATGATTTTTTTTTTGAAAAATTATTTTTATTAATCACATCACCAATATGTCATTTTGAGTTTCAAACTTGGATGACATAAGAATTTTGATGACATGAATATAATTGAGTTTGAATTTGACAATGGAAGTTCTTAATGGTATATATGCCTTGTATATGCAATGGTTGCTTTATCTAGTGGAGGCGAAAGGCCTTTTTTCCTTTTCTTTTGTTTTTTGCTTTTTCTTGACAAAATCAACATGCTTAAAGAGTCTAAATATAATTATTTTAACAAGGACTAAAGCATTAACAAACCCTACACGTAAAGAAAATTCCAACTATCAAGATTTAGAACTCTGCCTTAGTTTTAGACGAAAAAATCCAAAATTTCAAACAAATAAATAAGCTTAATATAGTATTTATCACTTGTTTAAACCCCTCATACATACACATATATATCGCGCTTTTTTTTTTTTGAAAAAAACAAATAAAACAAACAAGGCCTCAATCTTTCTATCAATGCTATTAATATGATTTTATATTTTTTTAAGCTATCAGGAACACAATCAATTGATAAAAAACAATTGATCGAATTCAATTTGTCAAAAAGTAAATTTCAGAAGATATTCGATTTAACACAACATAAATTCTACTGCATGGTTGCTTTCAAAAGTGATAGAGTAATTATCAGTTAATTTGGAATAAAATATGAAAAGAAGTAATGATGCATGAACTGGGAAAATAAGGCACGTACTTACTGTTTTACATGCTAAGTTGACGACATGAACCCGACATACCAAAACTACAGTTTCACCACTTTGCTTCCTTATTAACTAAAAGTAGAATTTCTTGACCTTTTTTCTTTGCTTTGCTAATCATGTCGGGGTCCCCATTGACCAAAGGGAAAAATAATCCATGTAACGCCGCTAGTCATAATATATTTTGTAGGTGGATTTACTTTATGGAAAACGAATATATGTATATATATATATATATATATATATATTAATTCTTTATGTTAGGAACCTTGTTATCTTCATTAATTACAATTTTAGGATTTTTGAGAGATGGGGTTCGATTATCTTCCATTTACATTTTGTGGTTATTTTATAGGTTTTAATGAGTTTTATCATCATCATCATTTATATATATGTGTAGAGTACACAATTTACATTTGAAATGATGTACATTTGTGAACTGTGGTATTAATATATTATATATTACAACTTAAAGGATGAAAAGTAGTAGAGAATCTCGACCTAGAGGGATTAAAACCGAACAACCTAGATGCACATAATTATATTATTATGTAATGCTTAGAAAATATATATTTAAATATTTAATTTAATAATAAATGTATATATCTCAATTTATATTATTAAAATAATTTTAATCAAATTAAAACAAACCCCACTTGAAAAACATGATGGGAATGCAGTTCTACAGGAGCAATAAAGGAAGTAAGATGGTTCTTAATTTTTCCCCAACTGAAGTATATAAAAATGGCAAACAAAGTCATCAATCAATTGTTCAATAGGAAGCAAAACGATTAAAGCCAATCAGCAGTGATATTGTCATTTTAAGGAAGCTTTCCTTCTCCGGTGCATTCTTCAGCCTTTGTTTGGAGAAAGTATAATTTGCTTAGATTTATATAGTATCATTATATAATATAATAATAACATAATAATTCACAAGTCTGGCCCAAGAATAGCCAGCCATTGCCATCCACTACAAATTTATTATTATATTAAATTTTCATTATCAATTCATCATCATCTTTGGGATCATATCAAAAACTTGAGGAACTCAGTAGGGAAAGCCATACTTGTTTTATGCAGTTGATCAGCAGCATGGCCCCATTTTATCAAGAAACTTTTTCCTCATATTCATTTTGGAAACTACGGGTGGGGAGGAAAGAACAATTAAAGTTTTAATTGGTTTTGTTAAATTACATAATACCAAAGTTTATAGAAGAATAAAGTGCTGTTATAGGAAAAGAAATAGATTAATATTATTAATTAATTTTATTATTGCATGCGTCATTAACCTTATCCATTTATAATTATCTTCTAAATGAAGAGGCTGTCCACTTTGTTTGATTTGTGGTTTGGACTGTTTTTCTGGTTTTGCCAAAGCCCCATCCATTTCAATTTCCTCTAAATTAAATCGAAGGGTTCTTTTCTTTATTATAATAATAATGAGCCTTATCCAATACATTAATTATCCTTATAATTAATCCTATAATTTTGGTTAAATTGTTGCTATTACACCACAATCTGCTTGGATCTCGCTATTTAAATTGTTTACAAATGTTGAACTCAAGCACCTCAGATGCATACATTTACACGAGCATTGGCAAAACATATCACCTTTGGCTAAATTGCACTTAGGTCCTCCTAGGTTTACGTAAATTCCAATCTCAAACATTTTTATGCATGTAAAATGGAAGGTGACCTTTCTTCTATCTTTTATATATATATCATGTTAGCCACCCGGAACAGAGGCTTTAAGTCTCAAATTTGGAGAGGCCTCACATTTTTATAATATCATTATATAATTAATAATAGCTTAAAATACTCTACCTTTTAAGTTTTAATAAAAATTTTAAAAAATTTATTAGTTTTTGAAATGAACACTCTATTCAAAAAAAATCCTTCATTGGACACTTAACTGTTAGTGTTTTCATTAGCTTAATAAGGTGATAATATTAAAAATATAATTTTATTGTATATTAATTTTTAAAATTACTATTATATAAGTTTTATTAATTTAAAAAAATAGAGCACCAGATTTTAAGGAACACCAGATCTGGTGCTCAAGAGTGGGGAGCATCAATGATGCTCCCAAGGGAAGGGTGGTGCTCTCTAAGAAAAAAGAGCTAAGAGCACCCATCGGTGTTTTTTTAAAAAAATTTTATATAATAATAATTTTTAAATTAATAAAAAAATATTTTAATTTTTTTCATATTATTTATTAACAATGTTTGCACTTTTGAGATGAGATGTCTATTTTGAAAACTAATAGATGCATTCGAAATTTTCGACTAAAATTTAAGAATAAAGCATTTTATCCTTAATTATATTAAAAATATATAAAAATTAAAATATTTAGTTGTTCTCTCATGTTTAATAAATACTTATTTTCTCTAACTTGCACGTCCCTATTAATTTGAAACTAATTATCTCATTTTCTATTAACAATATGTAAAAAAAATAAATTAATAAAATAACATATTCTCTTACTTTTCCAATTATGTGCCTAATAAATTTTAATTTTTTATCATTTTTTCAATTCCAACTAATGATAATACGTGTTTAATGATCTTTAACAATTATTTTTGTCTCACCTATTTCTTTTATTTCCAATCAAGCAATGGTAAGAAGTATTTAATGATTTTCAACAACTATTTTATTTCTTATATATATAACCAATAATCTTTTTTTTACTTTATAATATTTATTTTTTAATTTTTCTTCTCTCATTTTCTCTTTTTTCCTTTAACTTTAATTTTCTTCCAAAAAATATACAAAAAATCTATTATGTTATTATTTTTATAAAATCGTAAGCCTCATTTACAATTTACAATAATCATTATACCCTAGGTATTATTGTTTTAATATTTGCATATTTTTTTACTTTAATTTACAGTTTATATTATATTGTTATATTATTTTTTATGTGATAGTTAATTTATTTAAATTAAAAAATTTTATTATTGATTTTATATTAGCTATTAAAAAATATAAAATAATTATAAGAGCTAAATATTTTTAGTACTTCATAATAAATATTTGAACATGTCAAATCAAAAATATGAATTTGATTACTTAAAACTTAATTTTTTTAATAACAATAAAAATGTCTTGTTCGAATATTTTACTTTAAGCTTTTGAAGCTATCAAGTTGTCTCTAGTTATAATTTTAATAAATTATGTTCTACAAAAACCATTGATATTCCTCTTTAATAACGATTAAATATAAATTCATTTCAAAAATCAAGTCTAACATTCATAGAAATTTTTTAATAGATCAATTATGCAAAGTTTTAAATAATTTCAGCCAGTTTTAATACTTTATTTAAATAAATATTTTAATTATAAATTATGATCAACTTTTCGCTCTTGAAAATTCACAATTGTATTTTGATTATAGATGTGATTTTTAATTAATTCTTTATATTTTATTAACTTCCATACCCAATATTGTACTTTATGGATTTATCCATTTTACTTTATTTTTATTTAATTATTATTTTTCAAGGAAGACTTTATTCAAGAATAAAAAGAAGTTAGGATTTACGGTTGACGAGAAAGTTAGGGCCTAGGGGTATAAGTGAAATACCCCTAAAGTCAGGGGTATGAGTGCAAATTTGCCAGGTAGGCCGCAAGAGAAAAAGAAATACAGAAAGGTAAAGCCGAAAAAATAAAAAAATAAAAAAAAAAGTTTGTGGGCGGGGGAGAAAGAAAGCAAAAGCCAGCCGGAAACAGATAACGAAAAGTCAAGCATCCACAAATTTTCAGTTTCCCCTCAAATGAATCTGTCCTTTCCCTTTTTGTCTATTAAAATAAATAAAATACAGAAAGATCTGGTACTTTAAAAATAAAAAAAATTCAATTTTTTATTTCCTCTCACCTGAAAAAAATCTTTTCCTCCAAAAATGTTTCCTCTCCAATGACTCAAAATCTCAAACGAGGTCTCAGAAAAGTCAATTAATCTATTTTTTTATTCTTATGTATATCCATTTACCCCGTCTTTTATCTAGAATAATTCTTTATTTCTGATATTATAAAATAATAAAAATTTTACACAAAGTTTGCATTTAAAATTTTAATATGATAATTAATTATATCATATTTATATTTTTTATATAATTATTAATATCATATATTTACATAATACAATTAACACGAATTATCAAATCTATCTTAAGTACAACAAATTACTATATTATGTTCTTAAACCTAACATTGTAATATTAATGTAAATGAGTTCACATTTTTGAATAATTTAACAAATTTATTGCCCTTAATATTCATTTCGAATCCGTTTACTTTGCTATGAATAGTAATATTAATATTCCAATCTTTATATGTCAAAATAAAGTGACAAATGATAAGCATAATTATGGAATAATTCAAGAAATTAAAGTGAGATTAATAGTCGACTAGTATAACTTGTAAAAAAAATAATTGATGCATTAATCAAACACCATATAAATTTTATTTATACTTACAAATACTTAATAGGGATTATATTTGTGAGTTACATGAAAATAGAATTTTAAGAACCCAAGTTTAATCTTAAAATTATTGTCTCTTCAATATAAGTCACGTTCAAACTTCATAGGTGGAATTCCTTCTCTCTCTTTCCATATTCAATTGTTAAACAAACAAAAACAAAAATGTTTTGGTGTATTTATTTACTATTCATTTTGGTTTCAAAATTTGAAATGACCATTTTATTATTTTTAAAATGTGTAAAAATAATAATCACTTTTTAAAAAATAGAAAACATTTTTTAAATTATATTTTTGATTGAAATATTAATTTTAGGTGTGACCCTCTAATTTTTATATTATTTAAGATATAATGTTAATTATCTCCAAATATTTGTTATAAATACGAGCTGTTTTCCCCCAAAGAAAAGATCACATTATTAGAAAGTGACCCCTCTCTCTCTCTCTCTATATATAATCACTCTATCCTTTTCATTTCTTCGATAAATATAACAAATATTTTATTTTATTTTATTTTTGTAAAGAAGGAGAGTTTGTTGTTGGTGGTTGCGGTTATTTCTCGCTGATTTGTACCTGTTCTTTCCTTTCTGCCCAATGTTCATGTTTCTCTCTCTGAAGGCTCTTCACTTTCCCTCTATAGGATCTCTCCTCCTTCCTTCACTCTCCCCTCAATCCTCTCTCTACCCATTTTCACTACCCCTTTGCTCGCCCTGGAACTGCCCTTCCTCTGTTGTTTCCTTTTTCACATTCATTAATTTTTAATTTTTGGCCCTGTTTTTGCTGATCTTGATCCTGGCCTTTAATCAGCTTTTCTGTTGATCTGCTGAAAAGTTTTGCTCTTTTGGGTCGTTTCTGGTGAGAATTATGGGACTCTCAATTCGTTTAAATTATGGATGACAATTTTAAGTCCTTGTTTATTAAAAAGGGTGTTGCTTTTAGGTGGAGTTATTGAGTGTAGAGTTAAAGATTCGAAATTTTTCCTTTTTTCTTTCTTTTGCATAGATTTGCATCCATTGATCTCCTTTGTTGATACATATGCCTTTTCAGCTTTTTTATTATTTGCTTTCTGATTAAAAAAACAGGAGTTAATCTTTTATCATTTATTTGTATCAATCAAAAAGATTACTTTTCATCTTTTGTAAATTAGAAAGCTTTAGAAATAAATTTGATTCGTTTTTTTTTGTTTTTTTGGCGTTGTTGGTTGATTCAGCGATTTTTTTGTTGGAAGCAGTTTATGAGCTGGAATTTGTGGATTGATCTGATCATTAGATTGAAAGTGGAAAAGGGTGTCTGGAAATTTTAATTTAAGGTCATTATTCAAGTGATTTGAGGGAGACTCAAAGGAATACTTTTTGTGGCTGTGATTTAAAAGGGTTCCTTGATTGGTTGTAATTTTAAGAGACTGAAGAACAAATCAAGGTATTATCGATTAGTGATTGGATATTTGGCTCTGAATTCAGAAGGGATTTTTGAGATTTAGTGTATAGGATTGTCAAATTGAAGGTTATTTGGTGGATTACTCGGCACATTAGCTGGAAAGTTTGAAAGGGTTTCTTTAAGGATTTAACAAAGAAGTTCTGACGGATCCGTCTACTGAAAATAGGGGTTGTGATTGTCTGGCTGGTCTGGAGTGCATATTAAGCATTATCAGGGCCCTCAGAATGGGGTCCTGCTTATCTGCAGAAAGCAGGAGCCCTCTCCCTGGTTCGCCTTCGTCCCCTCATCTGGCGAATATGAAAAGGAGGGGTTCAAGGAAGAGATTAGGGTCGCAGAATTCTTCCTTTGACTACCGGAAGGAAGAACCATTGCATAGGATTCCAGGGAGGTTATTCTTGAATGGGTCCAGTGATGTTGCTTCACTCTTTACTCAACAAGGCAAAAAAGGAACCAACCAGGATGCCATGATTGTTTGGGAGGTGAGCTCTTTTTATTTATATTCACATGTTAGTTTACTTTTTTTCATGGGAATTCTGTTTTTATCAAACTAGTCAAACAATGGCCATTTAATATATTTGGCTTTATGTGTGATGTTTTCTTGAATAGCTTTGAAAACAAGCAATTTGTCTTATGATAGGAATATAATATTTCTTGGATGAAGGAACTTACCCTTTTTTCTAGTTGCAAGCTAGCCCATGCTGTTGTATTATTTGATGGTATCTTTGCATGTCTGTAATGTTTAAGTCATAGTTCCTTTTCTGCAAACATTGAATTTTGTATTACCTTTCTTTTATTTGTTTATGACCTTTTACTTTCCTTGTGTACGTATGTTCATATAAAGGACATTCTGCTATCTATTTGGAGGAAAAGCAGAATGTTTATATTAATTGGCTGCAACTTCTCGACTATCTTTCAGGATTTTATCCAATGATTAGTTGCTACATGAATGATACTTCCATGGTGGTAAATTTAAACTCATCATTTGTTTCTATTTTACATTTGCTACGTGAGTCTGTGTTTGAGGGACCATAGATTTGGCACCCCTTGGAATTCATTATTTTAAGACATGTATCTTTATTTTCTGGATGGAGTAGAATATATGGTAGATACTCATGTCAAGAGAGGTAGAGGAAGACCAGAAAGGGGTATGGACATCAATTTTGCTAAGTGTATTGACAATATGGTAAAAAATAGAGTATAGTGGCACAATATAAAACATCTAGCTGACCCTACTTAATGGGAACAGACATTGTTGTTGTTGTTGTTGTTGTTGTTGTTGTTTAGCGGAGGATATAAACATTGATGATGGTAACTTGTGTAGACTGAATAATAGAAGAAGGTTTCTAACTCTTTATATGCTCGACCATTTCTTAGTGAAGAAGGCCAAGACATTGACTTTTTTATCCCTAGAACATATATCCTCTTACTTGAATATGATGGATAAGGGGGTATAGTAATGGTTCTGTTATGTGAATTACAAATTTCTCCTTGTATTTGTTAGTTATGTTATTAATATTGTTATTCTGCATCATCGTGTTCCTTTTCTCACTATGTATGGCCGTTGTTTTCCAGAATTTTGGTTCAAGAACAGATACAGTTTTCTGTGGTGTTTTTGACGGCCATGGTCCCTATGGTCATATGGTAGCAAAGAGAGTGCGAGACCATCTTCCCTTAAAACTGAGTGCTCACTGGGAAGTTAATATATCCAGTGAGGATGTTCTCAGAGAGATCAGTTTGAATACTGCTGGAAGCATGAACACTGAAGACACTGCTTTTGTATCAGCTGATGAGGAATCTAGGGCCTCTGTAGATCTTGAGGAAACAGAAAAGCACCTCGAGATCTTTCAGGCGCTTAAAGAGTCCTTTTTGAAGGCTTTCAAAGTGATGGACAGGGAGCTTAGAATGCATGCCAATATTGATTGCTTCTGCAGTGGGACGACCGCTGTAACTTTGGTCAAGCAGGTATTCACTTGTAACTTTTAAAAGCTTTATTTGAAGAACTATGTTATGACATGTTTCACAGTATTTCTGAATCATAATTTTGTTGGCTCCTTGTATAGGGTCCATATCTTGTCATTGGTAATGTTGGGGACTCCAGAGCTGTGTTGGGTACAAGGGACAAAGACAATTCACTTACTGCAGTTCAGTTGACTGTTGATCTCAAGCCAAATCTTCCAGGTCTGTTTGTCTGTTTTAGACATGCATTCTATTTTAGTTTTTTCTATTGAGTTTCAGACTTCCATTGCTTTGGCCTGAAGTTTCAGACAGAAAATTATGATAGGTGAAAACAATAGCACTTTTCTTTTTGGAACTTTGGGTGTATGGGATTTTTTATGCCAAGTTTTGTCTCCTCTTATATTTTCCTTTTTCATGGTCTTGTGTGTGTACTGCCCTGAGTGTGCCACCTGTTTGGAAATTCATTATTTATTGTGAAGAAAGGAGAAACAAAGTATGATGGAAGGCAGTATGAAAATGCTATTTAAATGTTCATCTTGTGGATGTCAGGACATGTAATGGAATTGTTTGGCCTTCCATATTATTTCTCATGTCCACCACGTTAGAGGTCCCTCTTTTTGCTGTTTGTTGACTGGACCATCTTAAATTTTTTGCACCCTTTAATTGTCTTGGTTTTCTTTATGTTCTCCTGGCCCATTCTCAAGACAGTCTTCATTACTGGAAGCTGTTGAGAGAGAAGAATTCAATTTTGACAGAATACAGCATTAATTTGGATCCTATTTGGTTTGGCAGCCCCGAAAATTCTCT
>NW_018397259.1:3962317-3966916 GCF_002168275.2 Theobroma umbraticum | reverse complement strand
CTCTGTTATATGTTTGGGGACACGTTTTAGCTAATATTGTCCCGCTGGTCACGGATATAAGCATTGTAAATTTGGTTCAATTGGTTAGACAATGAGTGGCTGAAACATCTTAAAACTTGTAAGGGTATGTTTCATGATTGGTGAGTCAACTTCTAAACAATTATTTATGTTTGAGAATTTTGTATAAGATGTGTGAAGAGATTGAGAAAGATTAGAATTATATAACCTAAGACTAGAATGCATTAATCTAAGACGAATTGACTGAGAAAGTAGGAGATGCTGGCAGCAATGGTGGGAAGACCCTGGAAAGCACTTTGTGTATATAGAATAAATGCATTTGTGAAAACTTATTGATGTGCATATGAACATCATATGCATGATGAAACTAATAAGACTACAGAATGTTGAAAGGTTTTGTAAATTTGATAGCCATGTATGTTATGAGTAATGAATCAATTTATTAAAAATTAGATGAAGTCGTTTTTGTAATCAATGGGAAGTTATCTGGAAGTCTAGATGAATACAGAAATGCAGAATTGATTGCAAAAGAATAAGCAGTGCAGTTTTTCCTAAACAACTATCATAAAGGAGTCTGATGATGATTTTAACTGTTGAATAGGTCATCTTTGGTTCATATTGCTTGTCTAATGCCCTTGACCTTCAACTGAGATCAAGAAAAAAATAAGTTTCCTAATATTACTTGCTTCTTGTTGCCTATTATATACTTTTAAAAGTGAAGTCATGCTAGATACTCCTGTTTTTTTCTTCTTTACAGCGGAAGCGGAGAGAATCCGAAAATGTAAAGGACGAGTCTTTGCTCTTCAGGATGAACCTGAGGTTGCCCGAGTTTGGCTGCCAAACAATGACTCACCTGGCCTTGCCATGGCACGGGCTTTTGGAGATTTTTGCCTCAAGGATTTTGGCCTGATTTCTGTGCCTGAAATATCTTATTGGCGCCTGTCGGAGAAGGATGAATTTATTGTCTTGGCCACAGATGGGGTAATGGAGCCAACATGAATTTTTATTCGAAATATTGAATTGCATTTGAGCCCTTCTCTCCGGTTCTAAGTTTTGCTTCATTATTTTGCAGATTTGGGATGTTCTATCAAACAAAGAGGTGGTAGATATTGTAGCATCTGCCCCGGCACGGTCCTTTGCCGCTCGAGCCTTGGTTGAGTCAGCAGTTCGAGCTTGGAGATGCAAATACCCAACTTCAAAGGTTGATGATTGTGCTGTTGTTTGTCTCTTCCTTGATTCTAACTCAAACAATTTATCTACTGCTCTCAATGCCAAGCCCAAAGTGCAGCCAACTTCAATGGACCGAATTGACAATGACAATGAGAAAGACAATAATCTTGCTGTCTTGACCAGTCTCGACCGGTCTGGGACTGTGCGAACTGGCGAAGAAGTACTCCCAGGAGTGAATGAAGATTCTTCAAAGCAGGAAGAAATGAATTCAGAATTAGGAATAGATTGGTGTGCCCTTGAAGGAGTTTCTCGTGTCAATACCCTTTTGAATCTCCCAAGGTTTGTGCCTGGTAAGGAGGATAAGAAGGCTGCTGGAGGTACAAAGGCTCGGAAGTGAGAAGGTCTGGTTAGTATTTGATTTTCTTTGATTATTTTTGTAATTTTTCCTTGCTTCTGTTATATTATTTCTTTTTCTACAGAAGGGAAAATGATTTGTAGGGCCATTGATGTTAAAATTTGGACCGGAGAGGTGGGCCCGGCTGTATTAGTGTGTCTGGGAAATTGTCCTTTCTCTCTAGTGTGGGTAGAATTGGAATTTTTGTAAATCCAACTCTCCGTCTATTTTTTCATAAATTTTTTGCCCCTTAAATTCCATGTGTGATTTGTTGGTAACTGTATGCTGATAATAAATTTTGCGACAATGAAGCCCCTTTCGGTTTTCAACTTGAATGGACATGATATTCCATATTTAGTTGTCTTTGTTCAGATGTGGACTGTTAGCAATGTGGCTTATGCCTTATTACACCTTGTTTGTGGTTTGCATAGCATCATTGATCTCTTGGTAGCCAACTAATTCAAGTTGAATATTTGATAACGAGTGTGATAGAAACTTGTCTTGTTTTGAATCCTCAGAGCAATTAAGGACCTTAGGAAATTCCACTTGTGCTGTCACTACCCTTTGTAAGCCTTGGATTGGCATCATTGTTCAGGTCTTCTTTTTCAGGTGCAGAGTTGCAGGGTTCTATTAAAATGGCATTCTGTCTAATCCGCCCTTGATTCTGGTCCATTGATTTCTTCAAATAATGACAGCAAGGAAGGTTGATTTCTGGACAATCAATTCAAGGGTGTGGCTTTTATCAGAAAAAAAAAAAATCAAAGAAACAAAAAGATCTGTCAGGACTTTGAATGAGGGATACAGGAGTGTGGACTTTTTTTTATGGTTCCTGATACAGGAGCAGAAGACGATAGAAGCCACCAGAGTTTACCTTATCATGTGATGAGGTGGTGGAGGGTGAGCAGAGTGGATATCTTTTGCAAAAGAAATTGAGTCCTGCTTTGTGGATGAATCACATCGTCATTATCATTATCATTATCATTATCATTATCATTAATGCGAACGAAAATGAAATGCCATACTGACTGGGGAAGGTTGTATAAACTTTTTTTTTTCTATTTGACTGTGAAACTTCCACAACTCTGCACCACATTAGCAAACTTTTCCTTGTAGATTATCAGGTGCCTATCATGAACTAATATCAGCATTCAAGAAGATAGGGACGGATCAACATTTGTGGTTCAAGAATATGGTCATATATGGGGACAAGAGAAACAGGGATTTTAGGTTTTATTTGGTTGCTGTTTCTTCTATGTATAATTTGCTTCTAGCAACCCAAAAAAGAAAAAAGAAAATATTTTTGAACAACTATAAATGGAATATGCAATCTACTTTTGATAACAAAATGCATGTGACAATGTATATAAGCTAAAATGTAATAATTGATGCTACAAGTTAATTATTTATATCAGTTTTCTTGTTGGATAATTGATTGGTTTCTACTACAAGAAAACAGGTATCTATGTACAATCATTTATGTACACCATCTCTATCATTCAGTCTCATGTGGCATTAGCCTTATGTTAAGCTGGTCACTGGCAATTCTGGTGGTGCCAGCTAAGATCAACCTAAGAATCTCCTTTACACTGTTTATGTTTTTTACTTCCCACTTTTATTTTAAAATAACATTTCAAAGAAACAAAATTAACTAGTAAAAGTTAATTAAGAGTATCAATGAAGAGGAATAATCGTTATTTTGTAATAATAAGGGCTCAATTTTACTGCAATAAAAGTAAAATAGTTTAATTAAATACAATAAAAAATCTCTCAATATGATTTGCATATTTTGTAAAAGTTGTAAAGTAAAAATAAATGTTATCCATATATTTATTTATTTATAAAAGTAATAAAACTAATATTCTTGATAACAACATTCCCGGACAAGTTGATCGTTATTTTTACTAGCTAATTAAATTGAATGCCAAAGAAATGTCAAATAAATTGATACTTTTGTTACATTATTTCTTTAATAACTGAACAATATTCATGTTGAATATCAAAGAAATGCTTACGTGACATGTCATGTAATTTACAGTGTGAACATTATGTCAATATTTTAAAAAAAATTAATAAAAAGATAAAAAAATTGAGATCATTTTAAATAATTAGAGACTTAAATGGAATAATTTAAAAATTAAAAACTAATGTGGCATTAAAATAAAAATTTAGAGATTGCAGGTGGAATCTGTTCAATTAAATTTTAACTTCTAAATAATTTAAAAAGTAAAAGATGCATTTAAATACAATATAAATAATACTTTTAAGTACATAAAAACAATATTTAATTTTGTGAATAATAAGAATTTGATAGATTTATGAATAACTAAGTTCAAATATACATATATGTGTGCGCGCGTGTTACATTTCAATTTTCAACTATTAATTAATCATTCAATCATTCTTAATCAAATAGAAGTTTATTGATAAAAAAAATTAAATTTCCTTTTACATTTTGTTTATAACAAATTCTAAGAAAGCAAAAAATAAATAACAAAAAGTAAAATAGGAGAAATAATCTTAACATGTATACATTACAGAGTTTAACTTCTAATTTCAGTTCAACTAATAAATGCCATGGAAATAGGAAAGAATCAATCAACTTTATGTCATATTACTTTATATATATATATATCATGTGGAGAATCTACACACCTATAAAATGGGAAGTGGGAAGAACAAGAAAAGATATTCAATCCTTTGTATGGCCACTGGCTACATGATCATACTTATTGTATCTATTAATTTGTTGATTGGATTCATGAAAGAGTGAAATCAAAGAAAATCAAGGAGCTCTTTTTGTAGGACTTTTGTGCATCTTTATGGAATGTTTAATTAGGGGGCATACTCCTGAGAGGAGACTTTGGAAAACAAAAGCCCCAAAAGTTGCTTGGCATAATTGGTATGGTTTGATCATATACTTTCATGCCTTTGCTATCTATGTTCAATCCACTGGCTGCTAAGCTGGACAATTGTCATGTGCTAATTGTTGAGTTTGTCCATTCTTTGAGTATTAGCGT
>NW_018397259.1:3942825-3962307 GCF_002168275.2 Theobroma umbraticum | reverse complement strand
AGAAATGAGAGTACATTCCCTACAATATGTCTAATTAAATTATATTACAGTGTTTGTTTTATAACAAATTATTATAATTTAAAATTGCAATGCAATCACATTACAGTTAAAGGATGTAATGTAATTATAGTCCAAAATTAATGTAATCACATTATATTGCACTTTTTAATATAATTAAAGATATTTTTACCTTTCAACTTTATTACTTTGTTAAAAATATTTTCTAATATTATAATTAAATAAAAAATATTAAAATAAAATATATAATATAAGAATTAGAAATTAAAATGAAATAAAATATAAGAAATTAAAATTTATATAATATAGGTAAAAGAAATTAAAATAAAGTACATAATATAAAATATTATATTAAAAAATAAAAACAAAATATAGAAGATTATAATAAGAGATGAAAATAAAATATATGACATTAAAAATATATTTAAGAGATGATATTATATAAAAATTAATAATATAAAATATAAGTATATTAAATTTATATTTTAATAAATAAGGGTACTTTTAAAAATTAATATTACATTCTCAGTAAAATATTATCTTGTCAACCACTGCTTAGATTTTTTTTTTGACACATATCCATTAATTTGTAATTGAGTCACTCAATAAATTAACATAATAATTACTAAATAAATACGTGTCATATTTGTAAAATTGCTTGCTTGTGTGAGAAATTATATAAAAAAGGTCCTTCCTAACAGTGCATGTCGGCTGTAAACCCTATAAATCAGGATGTGACACATAATTAAAAGTTGCATGAATATATTTCTTAATAATAATTGTCACACATAAATGAAAAGTGTGAATTAATAAGCATATGTGGCAACTTTTAATTAACATGTAACATCTTAATTTGTCGACTTTGTGATTGATGGGGTAGGAAGAATCCTTTAATAATTTCTTCGTTGTCGGAATTTAAAAATATCAGGACAATGGCAAAATAATGCCATTGGATTTTTATCTCTTACAGAAAGAAATTGAAAAGATCACCTATAATTTGATATCCCTTCAATTGTTATTGTATTTGATTTGACCATTATAAGTTTCAACACCAGAAATAATCGCAAAAGTACTATAAATCATATCTAGTTTGGTATGATATTAGGTTTTGTTATTAAAAAACTAAATTAGTATAAAACCCAATTAAATTAATATTACCATTAATCTAAATCATTGTATAAAATAAAAAAAAATAAACATTTAATATGTAGGCACGAATGAGTAATTTTTAAAAAAATTTAATATAAGATATTGAGTAATTGAATCAAATCAAACTGAAAATTAAAAGCTGTTTTCATTCATTCCCTTTCGTTTTATTTTATTTATACCCACAACAAAAAAATTAAACCTTTCTAGCACATGCATTGTGTCCAATAGCAAGAGATGAAAAATGGAAGGGTATTTTTCCTGAGGAAGAAAACTATCTTTGATGTCATATTGGTTTCCGATCCAACCATCGTTTATAGAAGTCTAATGCTTCCTTTGGCTTGTATTCAGGGACCGTATGTCCTGCACCCTGCACCAAGGAATTGTTTTGTAATAGCTGAATTTCAGAATTTTATATTCAGAAACAATAGAATTGCTGACAAATCATACTAGAGATTGATTGTCTGCAAGAAGAAAGCCTCAGCCATTAGAACTTGGGTATGTATTTTGAAAGTCTCGAGTTTGGATTTTGAAATAATCCGATAAGATTTATAGGAGGAGAAAGAACTACCAAATGAAAGGATAGAGATTGATTGTCAAACCTTGATAGTTAGAAAGGTGATGTTATGGTCATATCCTTGCAAGTACCTGCAGCAGTGAACCCATTGTATGAATATGATTTTATTCAGTCACCGACAGATCTGAAAGGCTACTTACCCAGCAACTTGGCCATTAGAAAACCATGATCTCCATTGAATTGTTGTCTTATATCCAAGTGACTTTGTCCAGGCTTGGCTCCCAGTGTATGGCACACACATGTCATGGTCTCCACTGAATGTACAAAGTAAAAAGAAAGAAAAAACACAACCCAGCTAGTTCGTTCAAAATGCTACTTAGAACAGAAGCAAACAGAAAGCCTTGTTGACATCTAAATAGTGCACACTAGCATAATTAAAATACCTGAAAATAAGTGCGCGATAACCATCAGATGTAAGGGTTTTATGGTAAGGAATCATACTTCCAGCATCATGATCATAGCTAATTCTGTCTGTACATAACTCCCACGGACCAGCTACATTTTCCTATTCATTAATTAATATATGAGATTATGAAATATGAAATAGGGTAAGTAATCTCAAGTATAGACATAGGATGGGGCAGATTTATTTACTGGTTCTGCATGAATTGCCTTCCTAACTGCTGCATCGTTTAGCCATGCTGTTGCAACTTCATCGTTCTGTCAGTACATAAGGTAGCAAAACTTCATCGTTTAAAGGTGTATGAATCATAAACGACAACTAATTAAGAAGGGACCTTGTTGAGACAAATTACGTTAACATCATTATATTTAGAGAAATATAATGTCACTGTTTCAAACAAATGATTAAAATAACTTACAGTACATGCTACTTGCAGCTTGTTTGCTGCTAGTTCAGGCCATAAAGGGACAATGCCATCCTTAACTGGTGCCCGAAAAGGCCAAGCACGACCAAACATCCTCGTTCTCACTGCAAGAGGCCTCTCTGTAGCTCCTAATTTCTGGAAGCTAACTGGCAAGCTTGTGTTTCCTTTTGAGTCTTGTTGTCCAATCGGGTCATGATAGCAAGGTTCAAGAATGTCATAAATATTTAGGCCGGCAATTGCCTAAAGTGTTGACATCCAATTAGAAATGACTAAGGGACATTCTTTCAAAAATCCAACTTGAAATTGGTCTGTATCTCACCTTGTAAACCTTTTCAAGATTTTCATCACAACTTTTAGTTGGCTTAGAATAGTTGCTTCCACAAGCGGCTACAACTTCCTGCATCACAACAATTGTGCATTAACTCGAGTAAATTTTTAAGATTCAGCGGCCTTAAATCTTCTACAAGATTTGATAACATCACCAAATACATTACGCAAGATGGTTATTGCTCAAAATCAAAGTGCTAATTGTTTAAAGAAAAATAACATCTGAGCTTGACCAGTGGACAAGTATTGATGTACTGGATAAGTAAAGTTGCTGTCCTTAAGGGATCGACGAGGGAGGGTAAAACAAGTGTTGAAAGTTGGTTGAGATTTGTTAAAACAAAACCCAAATTTCTTGATTAGGCTGGCCAAACATCTATTAGCAGGATTAATATATATATATATATATATATATGCAAGTGTTCCAATTACTTCCACCTACCTCAAAGATGTCGTCTGAAATTAGGGCCATCCCATGTGCAAATGGGACGAGAGCATTCTCATCAAAAACAGAGCCTGTCACCCCATTTCCCACCATGTAACCCTGCATTTGGAAATTTCTGAATTCTAAATTGTTTGTTCAAAAGTTAATCTTTTTCCTAGAGACTGGCTGTCAAGATGGCATATAAAATATACCTCGAAATTGATTCTGGGCTTTGCACCAGCATTGATTCCTAAAGTACAAGCAGAAGGTAAAAAATTAGCATAGTAACAACTCCAACATAGGTCAACATGGAAGGTAATAGTATATTATCAGCAGGAAATACCTTTCACCACTTCAGAAGCAAGAGTGGGCACATAAATTCCTGCATAAGACTCTCCTGCGATATAAAATGGATTGCCAACAAACTCCGGATAGAGAGCGAACCACTACTCCAAAGAGAACAAGTTAGTTTAACAAACTTAATTTTTCATTAACCTTGGCACATTT
Organism: Theobroma umbraticum; assembly: GCF_002168275.2. NCBI lineage: Eukaryota > Viridiplantae > Streptophyta > Magnoliopsida > Malvales > Malvaceae > Theobroma > Theobroma umbraticum. Next base: position 3,958,484 of record NW_018397259.1, on the reverse strand, counting down.
CTTTAACTTGATAGATGTATGGCAGCATCAAATGGTAGATGAGGACTTATGGCTTTAATCCTTCCCCACATTTTGTATTGCTAAAAATTTATCAATATTCTAAACCATATGGGGGAAAAAAGAAATACTATCTAGTTATATGAATCATCCTTGAACATAAATACCTTGAGGAGGAAGGCCTGTGTATCAGCTGCAGTCTGCCGGTCTCCTGTTATGTATGTGCTTGTATTTTTAGAGTAAGAGAAGCCCACACCAACTGGAGAATCCAAGTAAATAATATTTGAAACCTGGAAAATGCTAAAGATGATTAACAAAACCATGCATCCACTAGAGAAAGCTGAGATAAAAGAAAAAAGCTCATATAAGGGGGAAATTAATTAATAGCACAATGAATGTCCAGTTCATGGGGAAAAGTTTGTAGAATTAACACGTATTGGTTTTGAACATCAAAGTTACTACGATTAAAAACTTTGGTTTAAGGAGAAAATATATGATGCAAAAGTAATTAAGTTTACTTTAAAGGGTATGCCATGCTGTGCCTGACCTTAGACCAACTGTATGGATTGAGATGAAGTGTGGGCAGGCTTCCTTCGGGTTTTCCCTCTTGAAAATTAAAAGGACCTGCATATATATATATATATATATATATATATATTTCAATGAAACATCCTCTTCTCAATGAGTATGGTTAGAAGAAAAGAAATCTTATATTATGAAATTATGTATTGTTACAAAAGTGAATAAAATATATACATACAAAGCCAATTTTAGTCATAGTCTAACTCTAACCAATTACCTTAGACTTCTTCATATGTTTTTTTTAAAAAAAGAATACACTAGTGAATATATACTGAACTCTCTTAATAGCCACTGAATATGAAAATAGTGTAGTCAAAAGCTAAACAATCTCACTTTTTAAGTTTTTACTACATAAAGATCAAATGTAAAAATAATATCTAAAACTCAAAAATTTTGTAGTGACATGCATCAAATTAAAACTTTGCTGCCTATGCAAGCAAAGGGTCCTATTGATAATTCACAAAAGAGAAGCATATATATATAAGTATCAAAATTGCTTAAATTAAGTTCTACTCAAAATTCACCAAATTCAAACAATGTGTAGTTCTCCATTAGTATATAAACTCAAAGTGCAGCTTACTTAAAAGTGTTAACAAGCTGCCTTCGAATTGAGATGGGGAAACTATATTTTGTCATATTGTGGTAGGTGACTAGGTGCAGTGTCAAAAATCATAAACAAACAAACCGAAGTCCTCTTGCTCTCAAGGCTCAGCTGCCAGCCTAATGCAGATGGAATAGATGGATTCTAAAGCATTAATTGATCGAGAGCAGTCTTTTCAAAATTTGAGGAATTAATGCGGTAAGTCACTGAGCTTTCTCTATATACATACACACTGAACAGCAAATAACCAGCTGTCGCTGATAAAAGAAAATTTCACCAGACATGTATAAACCAAGAACAACTGAAAGGTCACATTTGCGTATCTATATAAAATTGTGGTTACCCTTTTTCCTCCTATCTTCATTTCTTATCTCAAAGTTATACTATAACCAATTAATTTCTAAAACTAAGGAAAACAAATATGTCATGCAAAGGTACTAACTAGTTTAACTGATATAGCTGATTATATATATATATATATATATATATGTGTGTGTGTGTGTGTGTGTGTATCAAGAATAGAGTAAATAACATAATTGGTTTGTGAAATTCTCATTATTTTTTAAATTTATTTAAATTTTATAATATAAACAAAATTTATCACATGTATATACACTTAAGTTTAACGAGGTTAATTTATTGTATTTAGAACGGACATAGATAAATTTGAAAAAAAATTTAAAAGATTGTAAATGAAAATGAGATGTTGCCAAAAGATTTGGTACTAGTGATGCAATTTATCCCAAAAATATTAGATAAAGAAGAGTATGTAGAGCATTATACAGTTTTTTCTTTTGGCGTACCGCGTACTTACTGGAGGGCTGACTGATGAGTTCAGTTAATATGGGAAACAAAGTCAAGTCCTAGCTATTGTAAATGTAGCCTAGGTATTAAATAAAAGAACAAGTGGTCTACGAGTGAGTACCATGTTCATAAACAAATCCATCAAAGCTAGAGCATCCTGGTCCACCATTCAACCACAAAACAACTGGATCCTTGGAAGGGTTTCTTTCTGAAACGACGAAGTAGTAGAAGAGATTCTTCTCATCTACCTTCACATATCTGCAGATTCAATCCCTTCATTTTTTATTCAGAAACTCATAGAAAACGATATACTAGCAGAAAACCTGAGAGGGTCTACTTTCTATCAATGCACATGCTCTGACTTCGATCACTTAGCCATATACAGAGAGAGAGAGATAAACAGAAATTAAGATAAGAAAAGATTTGTTACCCTGAGTAGTGTTTGGATGGGAAAACACCATTGAAGCCTGGTAGTTGAGTTACGAGTGAGCCATTTTGAACAGCTTCAATGAATGCACAACTGAAAAGCATGCAAAATGATATGACAAAAAGCATCTTATCCATGTCGACCCCGATGCTAAAAAGCCCTGAAAACCTCCTTTTTATTATCAATAAGAGAATTATGAATAAATATACTATGATTGAACCTCAAACATAAGACTATAAGAGAGAGACAGGGAGAGAGAGAAAAACAAAATAAAAAAAAAAAGAGAGAAAGAAGTGTTTATCAAAGTGCTTAGTGATTGGCAAAAAAGGCCAGGAAGAAAATGGAGAAATGAATTCACTGATAGGGAAACGAAAGGAGCTTTGTCTTTGGAATATTAAATGGAAAGGCAAACAAGAAGGGGTTGGCACTCGGACGAGGAGAGGAAATATAATGGTAGAAAAAGGAAGGGATAACTGTGTCTAAATCAAAGGAGAGAAACCTTTTTGGCCAATCCCTTTCCACCAATCATAACCTTCCAATATAGCTAGCTAATTATAACATTTATTTGGGGCTAATGCACAGAAGGTAAGGATCTTGACTTGTTTGGAATTTTAGTAGAAAAAATTCGATATTTTCCATATATTTTGTTTTTAGCATGTAGGGAAATTGGATATTTATTTCGTGCCTTGGGCTGCATTTTCTTGTGAACAAATGAAATCCATCAAGAAAGACAAAAGAAGGGGATTTTAACTGGCAATAAGGGGGAGTCAATGGCAGAGGCAATCAAAGGCAAATGATGAGGGGGAGGGGCGTGAATTCCAAGGAGGTTCATAGCGGGGTCCACTTCTTTCTTTCCTTGTTTTTTAAATTTATTTATTTTTTTTCCACTTTTTGAGTTCCTCAACCTCCATTTTGGTTTTTTCTGCCTTTTCTGGAGTTGGGGAATTGGGATAATTTCAAGTGCTTTGGAGACCACTGAAACTTGGACTGCTCCAACTAGTAGACTGCATCTCTCATTATATAACTTTATCATCTTTCAGATTAATACCACATAAGTTTAATGGATTAAGTTTGCTTTTATGTCCCGTTTTTATAAGTATAATATTTTAAAAAAATTATTTTTTAAGAATTTCAATAACTTCCACCAACGTTGCTAGTAGCCCTCGAAACTTAAGATCTCTAAAATCTCAAGAAAGATGATAAGTGCATTTAAAAAATTTTATTATTTGTTACGTTTAATTAAATTTTTTTTATTTTATATTAAATAAAAAATAAATTTTTTAATTAATTTTTAAGTTAATTACATGGTCACGTTGACAACTAAATAACCGTGTTTTAAAATATAAGAAAAAGTGTTAAGAAATTAAAAAATTTTATTTTCAGTGTTTATTTACTAATGGAGTGAATGGTGCTAATGACTCTTTATCTATATAAAATTTACAAGATAAAAGATAATGCTTAAGAATTTAATTTGGATGGATAATATTTATATTAAATTTTAATATTAATTCAATCTAATCAACATCTAAATTTATATATATAATTAAATATAAAAATTCAAGTCAAATTACACTCCTATATTTGACTTGTTGGACTACTGTTTGGTTTGACTAATTAACTTGATTTGAACTTTTGGGCAATGATATTCACACATTTATTCATTACAAATTATTAGTTATAAAAATTTATTTAGTATAAAATAAAAATTTAAGAACTTGATTGAATACAACAAAAGGATACAAATTTATCTAAAATTTTTTTAATAGTTCATGAGTTTTTTAAGTATTATGTCTTGTTTTTTTATATATTTTGAGAATTTTAAAATTTTACAAACTCAAATGTGATGAATTTAAAAATTTATTTCCATTCATAAAAAAAAAATTGCTCAATTAATTTTAAATTGAATGTTTACTTTTCAAATGGTGCCAATTAAATTTTAAAAATATGTATTTTGTTCTTTAGCTCGCAAGCTTTTATCCTTAAAAGAATTCAAACTTGAAAAAAATAAATAAATTGAAGGCCCATTCAATTAAATTTTAGAGTCCACACATAAAGTTAATATGTCAATGAAATCACACTTGAAAAAATATTTTTCATTTTAAAAAATGTAGATAGAGAGAGTGTTGAAGGCCCATTCATGTCTGACCAATCCAAATTCACTGAAATAAACTTGCACTTCCAATTTGATTTAAAATTAAATTGGTTTTGCTTTTTTTAAAAAAATATTAAGTATAATTAAAAATTATTGCAAACTATATATATATATATGTGGAGCTTACTTTTATTTTTACTAATATTTATTCTCACGTGCAACTTATTATTATTTTTATTCATTTTTAAATTTAAATTATATACAAAATACAAATGTATTAAAAATATAAAGTTAATTGTTTATAAAAAATCATAAGTAAACGATAATTATATAAAAATGATAATTAATGTTTCAGTTGTATATAATTGAAATTTTATAATGTTAATTTAAAAGTTTTATTTAATAAAATTAAAATTCAATACAAATAAATTCTTATAAATCTTATTAATATTTACAAAACAATCTAAACTTGAACTGAATATGAAATTCAGATTACCCAACAGTTCGGACTAATGGAGCGGGTCAATTGGGTCAGGATTTCAAGGTTTGAATCCAAGCAAGCATAGTACAATATAAGTTGGCCCGACCCCCGGTTTGAAATGGAGCGGGTCAATGGGGTAGAACTTGGAAGTTAATTGGAGCGTCGTGCAACCGCCAAGCAGCTGAAGGAGAATCGGAGCTTTGCATTTGTTTGGTGACGATGATGAGGGTTTGGAGAAGCGCTTCTCTTTCTTCGTCTTCTTCTTCTTCTTCTTCTTTTCCCTTTGTTCCTCTTCAACACTTGGAATTGGGTAACCTCAAATCTGCCTGTTCTCTTCCCTTCTTGTTGTTGAATTCTCTTGCTGTTTTAAATAAGAAAAGGGCTCTCCGTTATTTCCACAACTCTTATTTCTCTACTACCCATTGGAAGAAATCCCAGTATGTGTTTCATAAAATTGATGATGCCTTAAACAAGTATGATCAGATGGTCGATACGCATCCACGTCCTTCTCTTGTGGAATTTAGACGATTAGTAGCGGCCATTGTTAGAATGAAGCATTACCCTCCTGCCGTTTCTCACATTAGACAAATGGAATTACTAGGAATTCATCCTAATGAATACACTCTCAACATCTCGCTTAATTGTTTTTTACCGCATGCATCGAATGGATTTCGCGTTTTCTGTTGTAGGGAAAATGTTGAAGTTAGGTCTTCAACCAAGTATCGTAACATCCTCCACTTTGATCAATGGACTCTGCATTGTAGGTGAAGTAGCTCAAGCTGTGAGGTTGTTTGATGACATGGTTAGGGAAGGATATAAGCCTAATTTAATCACTTACAATGCCTTAGTGAATGGTCTTTGTAAAATAAGTGACACTAATGGGGATATTAGAATGCTATAGATTATGGAAGAAAGAGGCTGTTCGCCTCATATTGACAGCCTTTGTAAAGACAAGCGTGCAACCGAGGCCTTGAAGCTTTTCTCGGAAATGAGAGGTCAAGGCATTCCACCAACTGTTGTCACTTATACTTCCTTAATTCATGCTATGTGTACTTCATGTCAGTGGAAGGAGGTTACAAGATTATTGAATGAAATGGTGGCCAACAATTGCAAACCAAATGTCTGTCACATATAACATTTTGGCTGATGCGCTTTGTAAAGAGGGCAGGGCATTAGAGGCTCAAGATATTGTTGAAGAAATGATTCAAAAAGGTGTTAAGGCTGATATAGTTACATATAAGTGGTTTTTAATATTTTATAATGTAATGTGATTACAAGTAATATGATTGTAGGAAAAATAACATTACAGTGTTTGATATGCAAGCAAAATAATAATTAAAATGTAGAAAAAATAATATTGCAGCATTTGATTTACAAGTACTTTATTAGGAATGTAATGTTAATTTTTAAAATTACGCTTAGTTATTAAAATACAAGTTTAATATATTTATATTTTTTATTATTAATTTTTATATAATATTATTTCTTAAATATATATTTTTAATGTTATATATTTTATTTTTATTTATTATTATAATCTTATATATTTTATTTTTATTTTATAATATATTTTTTATATTATATATTTTATTTTAATTTATTTTACTTATATTATATAAATTTTAATTTTTATATTTTATTTTATTTTATTTTTTGATTTTTATATTATATATTTTATTTTAATTATAATAGTATAAAATATTTTTAATAAGGTAATAAAATATTCATTGATGGATGGATACTGTTTCCAAGGTGAAATGGATGAGGCTAGAAAACTTCTGAATTTTCTGGTTACGAGTGGTTGTGCTCCGAATGCTATTATCTACAACATCGTGGTCAATGGATATTGTAAAGCTAGAAGGATAAATGAGGCAATGGAACTTTTTCGTGAAATGACTCAAAATGGGTCAATCCCTTACAATGCTCGTGGTGGTATGTTAATGTCACTGATAGGGAGACTTTCGGCCGCACAAGATCTTTGCAAAGAAATGAGTGCTTATGGCTTAGTACCAAACATGTTGACTTACTCCGCCTTGTTAGACGGCCTATGCAAGCATGGTCATATTAATGATGCATTGGGACTTTTTCATGTAATGCAGAACAGTGGATTGGAACCTGACATTGTCCACTATAGTATCTTAATTATTGGCTTGTGTCAAGTTGGGCAACTCAAAGTTGCAAGAAAATTATTTTGTGCACTCAACACTCAAAAGGATTACACCCTAATGTCTACACTTACAATATAATGATCAAATGGCTTTGTAAGGAAAGGCTACCAAATGAAGCATATGAGCTGCTTAGGAAAATGGAGGTGGATGGTTGCATGCCTAATAGTTGCTCCTATAATACAATGATCAAAGGATTTCTCGAAAACAATGATGTATCTAGGGCATCAGAAATTCCACATGAAATGGTACACAAAGGATTTTCTGCAGATGTGTCCACAGCAGCCACGGTAGTGGAACGATTGATTAGTGATTCAACTGGTGAATCTTTTTGTGCTCTAGTTCAGAAACGGTGAAGGCTATCAAAATGTTAATACTAGTGATTTTTTTCTCAGCCAACATCAGTGCAATAAAGGCAAATAAGTTTTATAACCTCTAAGCTGTGACTGATTCTATCCTTATAAATTGAGGAAGAAGGCAGAATTTTACTCATTGATTATGCATTGTGCAGCCTGCAGGTACTCTTATTAAATTGAGGAAAAAGGCTGATTTGGCGTTATGCAGTCTGCAGTGGAGCTCTACATCTCTGTCCGAAGCAGGTATTATGGCTCTTGCTGTAATTGTTTTGTTATATCATCTGCAAAGAATGCAATGCAAGCATGAAAGACATACAGCCAGGTTTGAGATATTCGAATCTGCGAGTGTTTGTTATGCATCTGGATAATTCACCAAGTTAATTCTACTATAGCCTTCTTGAGGCTCAAATCAAAAGTCTTTTCTTGTAAATCCAACAAGCTTATAGTGGCCTAAAGGTGCTTTATAAGTGCATCAATAGCCATTCTTCCTGGGTCTGTTGCACTGTTTTGCATGCATTTACTGATTTTCAGAATTTGGGTTGAATGGTAGAATTTATCAACCAGAGTTTGCAATTAGCTGGGCAAAAATGGTATGTTTTACTCACTTACCTAAAAAGGGAAGTAAGAAAAAGGAGAGGATGAGATGTATTTATGTGACTGCATTGCGCATGTGCACACTTATACACTCTTTAACCTTCCATCCTCCTTGCTTTCATAGTAATCATGTTTATGCTTATATTAACATGTGTCATGTAAGCATGTTAGAATTACTAAACATAGTAACATGGCACTTTCTTCTTTAGTTTTAGTATATTTTCCTTTGAACCTAATTTAATAAATAACTTTTTTGTTACAACGAAAAGAAAAATCAATAAAGGAAAGGAGTTAAAACTTTCTTTGCATCTTCATACACACTTTGTCTCATCATGCCCTTCCTTAACCGTGTCACTCCTGATGAACAACACTAACGACGATTACAGAAATACAATTATTGGAAAGATTGGATTCAAATAGTTAAAACAAGTATGGATAATATGGGGAAATAATATGAAAATCTTATAGAGTAAAAGTTTTCAACATTAGTAAGTAGTTTATGGCTTCCTCTTTTAGTTGGAACGGTCGAGTCTCTAGACCCGCAACGACAGCTACAATACTCTTGACAAATATAGGAAATAAATTTGATTATCAATTGCAACAGCTTATATTCAGTTCTGCCATAGAAACAATGAGGCACTCCTAAGCACATTCATTATCTAATGTCTTGAATCCTTCAAATAAATGAGCAAGAGAGTAAGCAATTAACAGGGAAAGTTAAGCTCACTCTGAATGCTGTTCCAGATTTTTAATTGAACATCGTTAATATATTCTATAATCAGTATCTATTGGTATGACAATATAAAAAACTGATAATTACAATGATAGGTTCAAATAATGAATGAGGATTGTAGGAAGATGAGTATTACAAGGTTGTTCTCAGGAACTGTACCACAAAATAGAGAACTGCCAGAAACAAAGCAATTTGGTACACATCTCTTTGGAATCCATCGTCCCTTTGAAAGAACTGACATCAGAAAATGATAATGCAGCATGTTAATAAGAAGGTAAGAGAATGAATGTATGCATGACTAAATGCTCAAAGATCTTAAAATTGGAAACATTTATCTAAATTGCAATCAAGAATCTCTGAAAAGACTTTTTGCACCCGCTGAACAAGGTTACTATCTTATATACTATATGTGTAAAAGATAGTGAGAAAAGTTCTACACAGTTGAATGCAGCTTAATAATTTAAGGAAAACATCACGTTATTTTTTGTCATTTGTAAAGAAAAATCAAGATGGAAGCTGTAGGTAGCCTTTACTGCAAGAACTCACCTTAGTTGGATCACCAGAAGGGTCTGGATAAACCTCCAAGTTCTCTTGCTTGGAAGAAAAACGAGTTGACAAGTCCTTGGCTCCATCTGCCAAGTCCTTCCCTGCCTCAATTGTAGCAAAGAGATGACGAGATGTCCAGAAAAATGCCTGAGCAATGACTGATGAAGAGGATAAATCCCAGAACTCTTCATGCTCAATCACCTGGCCACTAATCTGGTTCAATGTGAATTGTGAATTGACTCTTATTATCAGATCTCCACCTATGCTAGCAAGAAAAGATTTAGGCTTTCCTTGTATTGTCCATTTGATGCTGAGTACACTGGTTGATAGCATCACCATTTCTTGCACTTTCTGCAGTAGTAGGACAACAACAATAAAAAAAAAATGGATGAAATCAGTGCAAATAACATAGTTACTGATGGCATGTTAGGATAAAACAGCTCAAAAGCATAAAAAGGAATAAATAAGCAACCAACGGAATTAAACTTCAGACTCGCTTCTAGCCAATGATCACTTAAAATGATCAACTTGAAGTTGAAGGCAGTGTGTATGCTATAAATGCATCAGGCAAAGCTATCAAACTACAAGTCACTGCATTAACACGACAAGTACAGCCACAAAGTTATGAGAGAAAGGGAGAGGCAGTGCTGCAGTGTACAGGTGGTCATGCTATGATACTAAGAAAACTCACTAATTCTATCAAGGACTAAAACAAATCAGTTTATATAAACCTTACCACAGAGGGGTTTTCCAGAGCACCAGTTATCCAAAGTGGTCTCTTGTACTTGTCACGACCAGTAAAACTTCTGACTGGATCCTGCATTACAATTGTGTCATGTATAAACTTAGATATTATTGGCCTCACTATTAACATATTGACAAGAAACACCATCTTCATATCTCATTGCTGGCTAGCACTTAAGGTCTTTTTCTTTTTTTCTTTTTTTTTTATCAGAAAGTAAAGTTGATTTTTTGCTGGTTTGGTAAGGCCAGGTCCCAAAGTAGACTTTATGGAAATTTGAAGCGGATAATGATTTCCAAATAACCATAGCTATGACCAATTACTATGCTTCTTCTTAAGTTTCAAAGATAAGCCATAATCGTGTTTACATAAAAGGTAAAAGAAACTCAATAGACAACAGATGAAAGAGATAAGTGATGGCAAAGAGGGGGATTTTCATTGAATATTCAAGAAATGTTTCAATGAAAAGGAAAATAAAAGAGCATTAATCACTTTTTGGTTAAACCTTTATCCCCATCCCCCTCTCTTCCAGAAAGAATGTAAAAAGGGTTTTGAACCAAATGTAAGTCCTGATCTTCCAAAGAGAAAATAAACCCAAAAAAAGGTCCTGCACCTAATGATAGTTGGGATTAAGTATTCCATTCAGAAAAAGGAGCAGCTGTAGTAAAACGTTTAAGCTAGAATCTTCAGAAGATCAAGTTATGCAGTGAATTCTGCAAAGAGGTCACATAAGCACCTTGTATTTGACAGATACTGCATATGTTCCTAGTGCACGATTGCCTTCTCTTAGCTCTAGAATATCACGTACTAGTTGTCTTGCTGTTGATTCCACCAAGGGGCTACTAATGCATTCAAACTCGTCACAAAGCTCACCAAAGTCCATCCCATCAACTATCTTATCACCTTCTGTTCTCTCAATGGTAGAATCAGCAGATACTTCAGTCCTGCTTGACTCATTCATAACTGCAAGACATCAGAATCAATCTGGTCATGTTTTATTACATAAAAACAGCTTAAATTGCAGATAAGACATTGACATAAGGCGTTACTTGTGACAAGAACCTTAAAGAATCATTTTTAGTGTATGAGAATATTAGGTTTAGCAATATTGCAACTGTTGCTCCCTGAATTGATACGGCAAAGTCCCAATGGGCAGGGGTTGAATAAGCATGGTAATCAATGCTTAGATCTTATGCGCAGAATATTTTTGTTTAAAGCAAGTTAGATTTTATAGTAACCTATGACTGAATGAATAACCAAGAAGATGAAAAAGAAAATAGAAGGTAAACATAAAAGAGAGTCCCAATTGGAAACTCCCTGACATCTTGGGTGGCTGAGAAAAGATACTGTTTTTCTGAAATGAATGGCTGCAAGTGAGTTGGATAAGCCGGTGGTACCAGTAAAGGATACATAGTTTGAAATTAAGATCATAAGCTCAGATATGAAGGGCAAAAGAAGAGTTTCCAATCTGGGAAAGGTAAGCTATATTACAAACTTGAGCACCAAAAGATTGTAGGCTTAATCTTTAGGTTACTCAACATAAATAAGGTTTGACAGTAAAACAAAGATAGAACAGCAGGGTCCAAGCACAAAGGATGAAAATGTTTCCTACAGTATGACAAAGGAATTTGTACAAGGAAATCCTGTTAAGGCTTAGTTTCAATTCAAGTGGACCGACTCAACCATCTGCTTTCTCTAAGCATACCAATCAATTTACCAACTCCTAAAAGGGTAAGAATTTCATTTATATTTAATGAAAAACATACTGAAAGGCCAGGCTCATTATTGATTAACTATGATCCTCAATCAACATTGATCACATCATATGGCAATGGACAAGTCTTCTGCCAGCCAATCTGTGATTGAAGCTCCTCCAGACTCTGACATAAATAATGCTTATTTCCGCAATCTGACGGACCACAAGTAAGCTTCCATAGTACAAGCACTTCCTGGCTATTTTACTAGCAAATCAACTATCAGCCAGCCTAGTAAAAGCCTAGAAGTTGGTAGCCATGCAATGTGCATGCTATTACATTTGGAGATGAAACAGAACAGGTTGCAGAATAACCTAAAAGCAAGTGTTTCAAGCATAGCATTTTTAAAATATCCATTATGCAGTTCAAAGAACTGTCTCCAGCAGACACAGAAAATACATTAACTCATCACAGTACTAAAGAATTCTGCACAGCACAGCACATACTTGATTAAAAATCAAACAAGCAATGGTCCTAAACTAACATTGACCAAAATCAAAGCAATGGTCTAATCCACCTAGTGTCAATCGGTTGTGTAAGAAAAAAGATCTTAGGAAACATATGAATTTGCAAATTTATTGTTGCATTCATCACAAATCCATGATGTCTATCTGCAAAAATGATTTTTGTTCATTATGCCAATTCTGTAATATTGAATCTATGTTAACTGAATATAGATAGAAATGTATAGATTTGTACATATCCATAAATGACATAAACTCACTTAAACACATGAAGGGTGTGTGCATACTGTCAAATTTTATGGACAATTCAACTTAAAAAACCAATTAGACATAGGCAAACTTACTGCATCCACTACATATCAGTTGCTTCCAAAGCAAATGAATACCACAGAGCAGTTTAAGGATATTTCAATGGGCAACCACACCTCTCTCGGGAAGAAAAGGTTATAATCTAGATCTTTCACAGCTTTATAAATATGCATCCGAGTTGCAAATTCAAGTGGTAATAGCCCTTCAGTGGTTATTTATCAATCTCATTCAACTGTTTCTATTCTTCGTATTTCCCTTTTAGTAGTTCTGTTCTTTCATTCTGATGACATTAGAAACAAACAGAAAACAAACAAAACAAGCAGATAAAAAGAGCACGTAAAATGTAAAAACACGGTACCTCTGAGAAGAAAAGGGTGGTGTTGGTGATGATGAGAGTGGGATTGAGAGGGGTGTACGCGGCCTTTAAGTTGCTTGGAAGAGAAAAGGCATTTGCCATTGCTGATGCTGCGGTGAATCCAGGCAGAGGCAGACGCAGTGGCCGCCAGAGCAGAGGAAACGGAAGCACCACTCATGTTTCTCTCTTTCCATTCTGTAGCAAAGCGCGTGGCCTTGCTTTCTTCAATACTTGTTTTACACTGTCTGTCTCTTGGCCTTTGTTTTTGTGACTTCAGTTTTTTCGTTTTAGTTTCTTCGGATAAGGTTTGTGTGTGTGATGATATTTTCTGTTCGTTTTTTGTCGTTTTGAGTTTAGCCACGTCCACTTGTTTCTAGTGGTCGTTAAGTCTGAGTAGGACCTATTCCGATTCTGTAGGTTTCTAGAGTTGCCAACCAGACCTTAAATTTTCACTGGGAAGGATTTATTGGGTCTGGAGTTAGATAACAAAGCATTACTCCCTTTGGAACTCCAGGCAGAATCTCTCATCTTCAACTCCAGGATGAAATAATGCTGTGTGATGATGGAGGAGGACTCAAACCGATAATGAACAATCAAACAGCTACCAGACTGCAAGAGCTACGTAGCTAGCAGCACAACCTTGGGTCTTGATAATGAATAATCATCTAGGATGCATGACAAGTATCCAGCACAACCTGGGAACAGGAATTGATTATAGTTGCCTGTATGGTTTGGAACTGGATTCCAAAGTAGCCTCATCTCGCAGGGAACCCAACCAAAAACTTGAAATTGTAGCCAGCCTTTATTTTCCTACCTACAGCACTTGGAATCCTCCAATCAAGTGGACAACCAATTGGACACAAAACACAGATATGTTCAAACATATGATAAAATCAATGAAAGAAGAAAATAGGGCATTTACATTCCAGAAAGGCATTCATGTTTGCTCTCATTTTATTTCCACTTGATCATTAAACCAAAAATGCTTGTGCTGTTGGTGACTATAGTCACACTCACACATGGCAAAATGCATATCTTTCTTTTGTTTCATGGCTCCTATTTACTCTTTTTAATATTACTATATATTACTCTTTTTTAGCTGTTGAAGGTTTTTTGTTTTAATCTTTTTCACATCAAAGCTTTTCCTCTGACAATTATATAAAATGTTGCAGTTACATGTGTTTACTTTTTTTAATATTAGAATTAGCGGTTGAAGTTTTTTATTTTAATCTTTTCCTTGGTTAATATATTTTATTAAAAAATATTATTAGGCTGTGATTAATTTCTCACTATGTAAATGGGTTATTATTAATATAAGGTTAGGGTTAGGGTTCTCTATATTTTTTAAATTTTGTGAAATATAAACTTTTGTCATTTCTACCTCAACACAATCCTTATCATCTTAACCAATTTACATCTTTTTGTAAATTAATAATTGTGATATTATTAGTTGAAACTAATTAATATTAATTGAACTATAGTGTAAACTTAATTTTTGTCAATTTTATCAATTATTTCTTTTAATAAATATTGGTAATATATTATTCAACAAGTGTTTAAATAAAAAAATTTGTTTTATACAAATGGATATTTAACGGGTTTAGATAGTTACCGTAGAATTTTTTACTATTAAAATTTAGTTTTGGATAATATTTTATAATTTTATGCAGATTTTAATTAAATTCAAATATACTAAAGGTTTAAGGTTGGGCACCTCAAAGTGAAAATTTTGTGTTCATTTTTCATATTCCTCTCTTCTTTTTTTTTTTAATTCTTTTCATCGAACGACGTAAAACGGTATCTGAACCTAATAATAAACCCTACGGTCTTTGTAAAACCCTCCTCCAGGACGCTCTTCCACCGAACATCTGATCCCAGGTTTTTGGATACAGTTTATCTTTATTTTTTCCGAGATGGATATGGATGGCAAGGAAGATTCCATGGAAGAGCTTAAGGGACTCCGAATTACTCCCCTTGACGATGACGACGACGATGATGAAGGAATTGCTGTAGATGACGACGAAGACGACGATGAAGAAGAAGAAGAAGAAGCTGTAATTCTTGGCTTTGTAGAAAAGCCTCAACACAGTTGGTCAGTTCTCCGTCAACAGTTTCCAAGCAAAGCCGGAGGCGTCCCAGTAAACATTTTGTTGCTTACCTCTATAATTGTTTTTTTGTTTTTTAATTTTGTATTTGAATAAAAGATATATGTTTTTGAGGAATTTTTATGATATTGTTAAGTTTTCATGTAGGCATGGTTGGATGCATATAATTTACCATCTGGAATGTCTTGTGCTTGTGATATATGTGGACAACCCCTGCAATTTGTACTTCAGGTATTTTTTTTTTTTTAATTTTATAGTGGAATGTAGCCGAGTCCAGCTAATACAATAATACTGCATCAGAATCGAGTTCTAGTTTAAAACTCAAATCAAAATTGAATAAATATCATTTTTTTTGTAATTTTAAATTTAAAAAAATGCTAAAGCTTGATTAGAGACTTATAGTCTGAGCCATTCATCTTGACTCATTACTTGAACTAGTTCTCATAAGTAGTTTGACTCAGTGACAACCTGTAATTAT
The DNA here is from genome assembly GCF_002168275.2 of Theobroma umbraticum. NCBI lineage: Eukaryota > Viridiplantae > Streptophyta > Magnoliopsida > Malvales > Malvaceae > Theobroma > Theobroma umbraticum. The sequence goes on along the minus strand of NW_018397259.1, from coordinate 3,942,899 downwards.
TTTCTTTTTACATGAGTTATTATTTGCTAGAGAGAGAGAGAGAGAGAAGGAGCAGAGGCGAATTTGATTTTGCT
>NW_018397259.1:3940062-3942815 GCF_002168275.2 Theobroma umbraticum | reverse complement strand
TTGATTGAATTCCTAGGTTTATGCTCCATTAGTTGAAAAAGACTCAACCTTTCATCGAACATTATTTGTATTCATGTGTCTATCTATGAAATGTCTTCAACGAGATCAACACGAACAATGGAAGCGCCATCCAGAGAAGCAATCACGGAGGTATCTCAAATGATATCTGTTATATTCTGTTTTTATTTTTAGCCTCTAGATGTTAAGATGTTCGATATGCTTTTCTTTTATGTGTCTGACTGTGCTGTTTCCTCAAGTGTGAAGGTTTTCCGTTGCCAACTGCCTCGTGCTAATACTTTTTATTCAAGTGAACCCCCTAAAGGCAATGCAACTGACAAACCTTTAACCCCTGGAGGTAGCTTGTATTCTTATTTTTACTGATGAGCTGTTAAATTCTATTACAAATATAATGACAATATTGGAGTTGTTTTCAGTACCGCATCTAGGTATGAGAATACAAGTAATTTTGTCCAGGCATAAGATCTGATAGTCTCACCATTCACTTTTTAAAAAGCACTGCATAAGTTATTGTTATTATCTGCTCAATTGAAAGGGTGCATTTTGCATTAAGTTCCTGACTCTTGGTTTACATTATCTTAGGTAGGGCAATAGTGGAAATGATAAAAATGTAAAGACTAGTAAGTGAGAATGCATTTCCCTTCTTTTGGTAGGTGGAAGTAAAAGGAGAAGGGAATTTGCTTTCATCCAAATTCTTAAAATTCAGTTCATCCATAAATTGGAGGAAAGCAGAAGGAAACTATCAGTTCTATGAATGGGTTTCGATGAATTGATTAAAAGAGGGAAACTTGTTAAATTTTTTGTGCAAAGTTTCTTATGAACCACCCATATTATTACTTCGTGGGAAAATGAAATAACAAAGAGAAAGATTTTGCCATTATGAGAATAACTTTTTTCTTGAGTGTGTATATATTGCAGTTTGCTACTGCTATGAGTTCTCTTGCAGCTGGTTTCATGTGCTTTTCCTATTTATATTGCTGTTTTGTTTATGTCATTAAATGCTAATTTAAGTTCACATTGATGTTGATTTCACGTAATTGACTTATTCATGTTTATGTGCAATAGACTTTCCTTACTCCGTATTGCATTTTTGCAATCACTCTGTTCTCAGGGTCAATATTAGCTTCTTTTTGTTTCACTACATAAGACAAATAAAATTGTGTTAATTTATTCTATTAGCACTTATAATGTTTTTTCTGTGTGCATGTTTTAGCTCCACTTTGTAACTGGTGTGGCACCTGGAAAGGAGATAAATTCTGTAGTAGTTGCAAAATAGCGCGATATTGCTCACAAAAGCACCAGGTAATTAGGGTTGTCAAGTGTTACTTATTTTCATTGTGTGACAACTCCATGCCCACCGTTTCTGTTTTCTTACTTTTCAGGCCATGCACTGGCACTCAGGTCATAAACTTGAATGTCAACAATTGAGACTTTCACCTCAGTCATCTGACTGCAATGCCTGTAATGGTGGAATTGCAGAAATTAGAGCACAAAAAGGTAAGAAAATTGATAGTGCCCCTGCAAGTATTGAGTTGGAATCAGCTGTGCATGTAAATTGGCATGTTAATGGGCAAGGCATTTAGTGCTTTTTTCTTCTAGGATTAACTGTTCGATGCATTGATGTTTTCATTTAGACACGTACACATTTTTTGACTGCAGAGTCTGGGCAAATGATGTTGAGCATCTTTCTGAATTCTTTCTTATTAATGTTTTGCATTTTAAACAGTTGCTAGCAAGACTTTATGGCCGGAGTATGAGATAAAAAATGAGCATGAAAGTGATTATGATACAGAGATGTCTGGAGGTGATGAACATACTAATAATTCATTGGTATCTAGGAACAGAATCGATGACTCTATGAAGTCACTTATGGACAATTTTGAGGTATTGGCTCCGGTACTGTTGCAATCGTGTGTTGTGAATGCTTGTGTGAATATCTTAATTATTCATTTCTTCTGTTGCACAGGGAGATGCTGACAAAAAGAGTTGGGCTTCCTTCCAAGAGCGGATAGCAAAGGCCCCTGAACAAGTTTTGAGGTGAGACAGCTTGCTACTGAAACTGGAAAACTTTTTGACTTCATGTGCACCATATAACAGTTTAACAGAAGCAATCACGATTCCTGGTACTACTTGTGACTGTGCAAGCGCTTAGGTCATATAAAGTGGCCACATATATCTTACATTACCTTCATACAGAGAATGTCAATGTAAATGGAGGCAACATTACATGCCTATCTGCATAGGGTTTTCTTCTAATCATCACGTTTAGATGAAGTTAAAAAAAGCAAAATTGAAAAAATCAAACAAATAGAGGCTGCTGACAATGTTACTACTGGAAGTCATTTATTTCTTTTCTTCTTGCTTGGTTGCCATACATACTATGAAGTACATATCAACAACTTGTTACCGAAATAGACTTGACACAAATTGTCATTCTCTGTTTTCTCTTTCTTTAGCTTTATCCTCTTGGTATTTTCATTCATTCTAAACCCATGCTTTAACTCACATACTTGATTTCTCATTTTTGAATGGTATTGCTTCTTTCTTATATTAACAGGTATTGCAGGAGTGCTAGTTCTAAACCACTGTGGCCCATGTCAGGTGGTCACCCATCTAAGGCTGATATTGCAAGATGCAGCTATTGTGGTGGTCCCCTATGTTTTGAATTTCAGGTACTTGGTAATCTTACCTTAGCAACCTTTTCTTCTCATAGAAGCCCAACCATCTATCATCAG
>NW_018397259.1:3938280-3939962 GCF_002168275.2 Theobroma umbraticum | reverse complement strand
ATGATAATAATAGTAATATTTACAAAAAGAACATACCTTCTGGCCTTGTTAATTTGTTTGAAATTCAAGAAAACAAAATCAGAAGGAACTACCTTATTTATCAAATATAGCATTCACTAGAAGAGAATAAACTCCATGCAACAAGCTTCACAGTTGACTATATGAGTATCATGAAAGCATAAGGCAATAAATACATGGCATCAGCTTAAGACAAAATGGACACCTACTTTGGATAAAAGTTACTTATCCCACTGCTTGCTGTAAGCATTCTTGCCATACCTACTTGTTAGGGATACACAAGGGATTTTTTTTTTTTTTTTGGCAAAATGGCACATGAAATTTCTCAATTTTCCACCTAAGGAGAAAAGTAGCAGATACTTTGTTAGTTATTTTTCTCATTTCTTACTTTACTTTCCATTACTGTTAGCAGACAAAACCAGAGAAAAAAGAATTAAATTTCTAGTTTTCTCTGGCAACGACCATCACCAGCATCATCCTTGAGCCATCAAGTTTTCTATTTCCCTATCATATGTCTCCCTCCCTCTAGCCGCTCCCTCCACCACCCCCCTAGTCCCGCTTCTCTCTCTTTCCTAGGTAAGATTGTAGTTTAATGGGTTCTTTTGATGGTGTCTATTTCCCTATCATGTCTTCCTCCCTCTAGCCGCTCCCTCCACCCACATCTCTAGTCCCTCTTCTCTCTCTTTCCAAGGTAAGATTGTAGTTTAATGGGTTCTTTTGATGGTGTTATCAATGAAGAGCAGACCTAGTATGTAGGCATTGTAAGTTAAAAGCTGCATTCCCAGAAGTGCCAGTACTTGTAGCAATGATAAATTAGGATGCAGGATAACGGCAGTTTCATAACTTCCAGGTTGAGAGCATTATCAATAAGAGACTTAGTCAAATTAATTTAATTCAGTACTTTTCAAAAGAGAAACCTGGATGAAGTAAATGGAATTTATTTCTCCACAATCCAGATTTTCATTGAAGGCATGAGCAGTGTATAAGTTATACATATGTGAATAAAGTAGATAACTACCAAAAGACAGAAGTGCATATCTCCATAAACAAGACTACTGAAATTACTTCTTTATCAAAATTCAGTTTCAGAAGTAGGAGTATAAAAGGGTTTTTTTTTTTTTTTGTTGGGCCATAACAAAAAGGTGCTGAATCAAAAGAGGTTTACAAAATCTTCAAGGTTGATACAAAGATTAAGAATAAGCAACACTATACTAAAGATGGAAGTGTCAAAAAAAAGCCTAAAACAAGAGCCTAACTAAATTCAGGAAGTTATCTCATTTGCCTCTATTAGGACAATAGTCACCCCCATCGTTTAATTAAATTTCAGAGTAAGATGATGACTATGGTGAGAAACAAAGTTCAAATAAGATGCTTGACCACAGAATGAAACTTTAGGGACTATTAGCTAGTATTCTTCATTAAAAACAACCATTCCATTCACAAAGCATAATTTTATTAACAATATAATACTTCCAAATATCCACATCAAATACTAGAGAACCATGGTTGTGGATCATGAAATGAATTCAAAGAAATACGTCATACTTACACGAATTTGGAACAGATACTCATGGGGATAAACTGTCAAAACGAGGGAATCTTCAAAATGGAACTTTACGACTGGAAATGCATCATCAACACTGCAAGAACACAGGAAAGGAAAT
>NW_018397259.1:3934966-3937939 GCF_002168275.2 Theobroma umbraticum | reverse complement strand
CACTACCACACCATACATCTTTTTGACAAGAGTGGGATGAAAGATCTAATCATCACTAATTACAATTTTGTGATATTTCTAACTTGTTAGATATTATAAGCCAAAACTCTGATTCCAAGCTAAACAACATTTTCTGGTCATTTTGGTTGTTTAAAATTAACAAAAATTTTGCAGTAAACCATGCCCTCTCAACTCAGTACTTCTTGCTCTTAGAAAAAATTAAACGCTTATAAATGCAAAGAATTTGCCTTTTTAATAATTTTTTCTTAAAGTTGCATCCTTGGTCAAATGCTCTTTCCTTATTGGTAGTACTCCATAACAATAATGAACAATGCTATCAGTTTGAAACTGAATCCAAAATGAGATATCTATCAATTCAAAAGACTAGAACAAATAAAATCAGCATAACTAGTCACAAAAAAACACAAATACTATTGAAGAAAAATATTTATATATGGCAGCAGGAAAATTAAAACATAACACATTTATTGATCAGATTAAAGTAAATGTCCAAAAATGAAGTAACCAACATCTGGAACATCAGAAGTTGATTGTGTGGCATCAGCACTGTACTATTATGCATATCACAGACAGACAAAATATACGCATTCCCAACATATATACCAGAGAGTACAATTGCAGTAAGTTTCTTACTTTTCCGCAAATGTAAAACAAGTAAATTGGTCCTCTACAGTATGTAATTTCAATGTGGGCTGCTGGGAGAAAATCTAATTGACAGAAAAAGTACAATGTGAGTTATCAATAGACAATGTCAAAATCAAAGTAAGGTGAGGATTGACGCTTACCTTATTCATTAGTGGTTCATAAATTGCCGATGGAAGATATGCTAAGGTTGTACCACTATCAACTATTGTTCCTTTTCGATCTCCGCTGTCAAAAATATCACTTGGAAGTTCTAGTAGAGCATCACCAACCTCAACTCCCTTCATTACAACATTGTAATGTGCCCTAAGATTGTTGATAAAAGTATAATTATGAATTCATGAACCAAGAATTCTCCTGATTGATGTAAGAAAATAAAACCTTAAACAAAAACTTAAAAACTGCAAGGCAATCCATAACCAAACTCCAGTAAAAGAAAAAGGTTAAATTTGTCACTCATGACCTCATAATGTTTCTTAAGGATGATGCACCATAAATTATTGATATCATGGAAAGATCCCAACACAATTTTGCACATGTCAATCAAAGTAATTGATGCTCTACTATCAGGTTAAAAAAAAGGACAATTAATTAACCATAACTAGGTGCTCCAGGAAAAATTATTTCCTAAGGAGAAATAGTATTCGAGTACATTTTCCCCTACCTAGTTTCCCTTGACATATCTTTATAGTCGATTTAGTGCAAGCTATTTTCTCCCTCTGCTTAGCAATGCAGAACAAAAATTAAACTGAATATTACTATAGCAGTTATGTAATACAATGCTGTTCATGTCACTATAATAGGTTTTTGTTTATGTCTTTTTGTGTTAGCATCTGATAACTTGAATTTGAAAGAGGGGAGTTGCATTTAAAATTTAGTATAAGTTCGGTAATAAAACACATGTAAACAGGATTTTCATGATTATTTTCAAATTAATGAATTTGCTGGATCTCTATTTAGTGGTGAATTTGAAATACCTATATGAATTTATAAATTTTAAAATCCATCTTCTTATACCCTTTCAAATACAAAGGTATATGGAATCTTAATTAATTTTTACATAGTGTGTGCATTTCATCTTTCACAATTTATACAATAAACCAAATCCAAATCCACTCTCCTGAATTCATATTCCCAAACATAGCATATGTTATTTCAGATGGTTGAGATTAGACTCATTTTATGGGCTAGGGTTTTCACTTATGAGGGTTTTGTGCTATTTAAAGTGTTCTTCTTTTGTAGAGAAGTTTCCAACTTTGGTGTTAGCAACTCAGAATAGGTTTTTCTTCCATTTCCAGACCGTGGTAACCAGAAGACCAGCCTTTTAGCTGTGAATTTCATCTATATTGCTCTCCGTGAATTCCTTATGCTTCATTTGGGAGAGAAAAAATTGAGATGGTGAATTTGAACTCAAGCTTGCTGTACATGTAAATGAGTATGAATGCAGACAACATAAAGAGTTACTCAAGATACCATGTATCAGTTTATTTGAGAGAGTATGAGTGGATGAATTTAAGAATAGGTGTTTCAATTCACTGCTTAATAGAGATCTAAAATATATATGGATTTGAGTGTAATCACGAAGGTCATTGCTATCCAGGACAACCGTCAATGTCTAATTACTACACACAAAAACTTGAGCAATTTGTCATACACAACCATAACACTCAGGGGCAAATTAACCAAAATTTATGCTACACCATTGTCCAACAATATTGTGCATGATCTACAGCAGGCAATATTGGACTTGTACATCCACGCAACAAGAAAACAAAGATACACCTAAAATAACTAAATCAGAAAGAAGGGTGGCGAAAGCAGAAGGAAAAATTAAAATTTGGAGGCCTCAACAAGAAGTTCATTGCCAATATCATCCACAATGTGAAAAAATTAAATTGTAAGTCATACGTTATAAAAACCATAGATATTGAAGAAACTAAGAAGATAGGTCACTTACTGGTTTGGAACCATAGGAGTTGTGTTCACTTTTGGTGATACCACTTCACCAATTGCAAAGATTCCACCTCCATCTATATTATCCAAACAGTGTGCAAACATACTTTTTACTTTCCCAGCTGCAGCTAGCTGTGAAATCATAGATGAATTTGCTTGTCCAAATCCAAGTATCCCATCTAGTGCTTCACTTGATGATCCTAACTCCCCAGATTGTTTAGCACCACACCTACCCAGACAAAGGAAATTCTAAATTACATAAATAATGAAAAATATATAAATAACGAAAAATATATATCAGCAGCAGTGCAGCAACAGATGCTGCCATTGACAGAGTAAGTTCCACACCTCCAACCA
>NW_018397259.1:3927890-3934866 GCF_002168275.2 Theobroma umbraticum | reverse complement strand
ACTAACCCGAATATAACAGTCCCATTTGTAGATGCAGTCTGAAGGTTTCCAGTCACCTGCTGGAGATGTATGGTGTCCTTTACAAAGTATCCAGCAGTTGAGCTTCCATCACCATAAACAACGTTATATTGACACTGAAGATCAGGCTTGCAACCTGGGAGTGGACCATCATAGGTTGAAGTACAAAAGTCTTGATCACAATAAACCAGGCTTGAAGTGGATGAGCTCTTTGGATCATATAAAGTTAATTGTATCTGCGTAGAATAATTAAAACAATAAATGTTTTCTCAACAAAAGTTTATCATAACACAAATAATACAACAACCACAATTTTACACTATAACATACTACTTGTGACTTTCACATATCTGATCAAATCTAGAGAGAGTATCAAGTTAGAAAAGGAACATACACCAAGATCACTTTTTGTGGGGCACTTGTCACATCCACCACAATTCACCCATAGAATGTCACTTCCAGTATCAACTTGCACATAATAGTCCTTTGATGGATTTCCTAATCCAATTTTAGCAAAATAAAGCCTGAAAAAATTTAATAAATGAGCAATGAATTAGCATCACAATATATTGCAAAAGAAAAATGTTTTCAATAATACCCACACAAAATCTCTCTCTCTCTCTCTCTCTCTCTCTCTCTCTCTCTCTCTCTCTCTCTCATATATCCAATAGAACAAGTCAGCTGTGTCTTAAGCTAGCATTAGCTCAAGTAAGCTGCTTTTCAAAAATTTTAGCTTTAAATTTTATAAATATATGTATGGGACGGAATTTGAGAGCAATTTAGCATAGAAACAATGCCACCATGAAATTTAAAGAGCAGAATTTTTCTAATACATAAAGATGAAACTGAAAAAAGAAATTGAAAATAATTGTGAAAAGACAATGAATTTAATAACAGTTTACCCTCCAAAGAAAAAAACAAGTAATCCTTTTCTGCGGTAATTGGATCTCACACAATAAGTCAACTCAGTTATCATTTAACATAACCATATATAAAAACATCAAAATTCAGCTAAACCAAATATCTTTTGAAAAGGAAAAATAACAATTTTCTTCACCTGAAAATCCATTTACTCCAAAAAGAATTCCTTCAAACATAACATATAATTAAAAAACACACACGCAGACACAAATACTTCTATATATAACCAAAAATAATCCATAAAAACGAAAACCCAACAAGGAAATATAAACATGTAAGCACAAAGCACATTAAAAAAATGAAAAACTAACCCAGTTTCAGAGGGGTGACCATTGCCACCTAAAGGGAGATCGACATCCACAGTAGAGAGAAGTCTACCGCGACGACGGATATCGTGAGCTTTCAATGCACTTAAATTCTTTCCTTTACCTGCAAATTTATGTTTTACATCAAAAGTCACCACGTTTCCAAAACTACAACGACCAAATTCACCCACCACCGTCAACGCCACCGTCACAACCACCAACGCCAATCTCCTTAGATCCATCATCCTTAACAACAACCCCCTCTCTCTCAATCCCTCTCTCTCTCTCTCGAACTTTCAAACTTTTCTTTTTTTTTGTTTTGTTTTTATTTTTTTCCAGTTTTTTTTTTTCAAAGAATGCGGAACACAGAGAGAGAGAGGAGGCAGAGGCCAGAACCCATGAAGAAGAAAAAAGGTATGAAAAGAAAGAGAGAAATGCGCGTTTTCAACGGCAAATGACACGTCTTATTTGTAAGAGCACGAGAAGTCCAAGGTGGTATTATTTGGCAAACTATAAAAACGTCGGTCGTTTTTCTTGTTTTCTCTTGTATTTTTTTCTTCTTTTTTTTCATTTTTTTATCTGAATAAAATCAATTTTAATTACATTTTATTATAATATTATACATAATTAAGATATCAAAAAAAATTAAATTCAAAATTATCAATTCTTATTTGTTAAAAAAATTAATTTCATGTAATATCACAAAAAATTATGATCAAAATTAATTAAATTTAACACAAAAAAATGTTTTTTTTTTATGTTGTTTATCCTTTATTCTTTGTGAAAGGTTAGGGGTCTCTCCATCTCTGCAAGTCTTCTTTGCTTCACGTTTTCTTTGCTTTTCTTTTGGTATTTATTCCCGTAAAAGACTTCTTTTCAAGTCATCCCTCTTTCGGGGTTTGTGTTTTTGGGACTTTGACTTCCATTGTCAACAGTTGGGATTTTTTTCGTTAAGACCTGGCGGCCACTGGATGGCACCTATTCTTTTATTTCTTTTGAAAAAGTTGGAATTTTTTGTTTAGGAAAGAAAATTCCGTTTACTTATAAAGTCAACATGAGTATTTCATAATTTTATATCTTTTAAATATTTAAATTTTAAATTATTACGTCGATGTAATCACGTATGTAACAATTGATTCTATTATGTCATTAATTAAGGATATCCTAATATAAAATCTCAAGTATAAGACTCATTTATTTTAGATGAGTGATCAAAATTAAAATATTATATTTTAAAATTAGATAATCAACATAAAAAATTTAAAAATAAAATAATTTATTTTTAAATTTTAAAAAAATAATGAATGTCTTTAAATAGAATTATATATCATTTACATAAGAGTTGTATGGTGTTTTTTCCTCGTAATCATCTATATGTGTTTGGAATTATCAAAATGTCTAACACTTACTCTTTGTCGTTTATAGTGGATTGATTTAATCGAAGAGTGATAATCCAATGAAGTTGTTCTTTTTGTACCTAAAAATAAATAAATTACAATAATACCTTATTTTTAAATTTTTTAAAAAAAATTGAAACAACTAAGTCAAAAGAAACAATATATATAAACTCATAATGCACATGGAACGTTCAATGATTAATTCCCAACATCACATACAACTTAATACCACTAAATTATAGTTAAACATATTTTTCTAAATGAATTCATACCATATTCATCATGTTTAAATGTTCTCTTGAACACTTATCATATATTGGCATGCAATATTCCATTTCCAAGCTTAATCAATTCATGTATCAGTCAATATAATTATTAAAATTCATTGATTTATTACTTAATCATTATTATTTTTTAAATGGAGGTTGCTTATAATTTTTTATAATTGTGCAAATTTAATGTTAAAATTTGAATCAGCCACTGAATATGAATGCAGTAGTAGTAGTGGAAGGTAGGTTAAAATTCTCCAACATTTGTTTCTGGTTGTGGATGGTAGGTTTGATTTTCTGTTTAATTGTTTAAAGGGAAGTAGTACAAGTTGATTTCATTCTTACTCCTTTAATGTAAGTTTCTGACACAGCAGGGAATGATATGAAGTGCTCACACAGTATCTTTCTACGCTACATTTGATTGGTGGATAGCAGTAAATCTGACCAAATCAGCATTGAGAAAATTATATATTTATATATATATTAAATTAATTATGAAATTAGGAGGCTAAGTCTATCCAATGGCAATGCCATGCGTATAGGTATACCAGAAATTAATAGTATTAAAAATTCCAATGATTGTGATAAAAAAAAATTCCAAAGATTGGTAAAACGGGGTCAGTTTTTGGGATTTCAACCTTTAATTACTAATTTAAACGATTTCATCTGATTATATTTTAAGGGTTTTTTCAAGAACAGTTATTTTTTAAAAACGTTTTCATCTAATTATATATATATATATATATTTAAGAACAGTTATTAAAGTATTTTCTCAAAGAAAATACTTTAATATATGATTAATATTACGAAACAAAGGAGTAAATTGCATCAACGTTCATGATCATTTCATTATATTCAATTTTAATCCGTGATTCTTAAGATTTAATTTTTGAATTCATGACTTTTTTTAAAAATATTTAAATACATTCATTTTATTAATTATTGTTAAATTTTAATAAAATCTTTTATTTCAACGCATATGTCCACGTGTTATAAATTTTGGATATGTGGATGTTGATATGGTAAAAATAGTTGGAATGTATACATGAATGCCCATATGACATAAAATGTGATCCATTTGAATTTTTTAGATTGGGATTTATACCATGTGGACATCCATGTGGCATTGATTTGTGTAAGAGGATAGACAAAATGGATAAATTTAAAATATTTATAAAAGATTGTAGATATAAAATTGAGTTTCAATGATTTGAATGAAAATAAAATATTACACAAAAATGATCGATGATTGATGCATTTTACTCCTATGAAAATAGTTGACTTTCATATAAAAACTAATTATATAGCCATTAATTGGTCATTGCACTAATTTTTCTCTTTTTCTTTTCATATTGTAATTTTTGAAGAATTAATTAAATTGATAAATAATTTACGAAATAATAATATATGTTGAGATATACTGTCATTATATCAACGGTAAAATTCCAATATATCCAGTGCCAGCTGATGGATAAAGCTATCAAAACAAGAGTGGCTTCAAATTTAGGGAGGTCTCATAATTTAATAATAATAATATAATTAACTATATTAAAAATATATAAAATTAAGATAATTAATAAAATATCTACCTTTCTCTCATACCAAATAAATATCTACTTTCTCTCAATTCTACATTCCTATTAATTCTCAATTATTTATTTAATTTTTTATTAAAAATATGAAAAAATCAAAAATAATTAATAAAATGACATATTTTCTTACTTTCCAATTATGCGCTTAATAAATTTTAATTTTTTTTATCACTTCTCAATTCCTACAATATTATTAATTCTTAACTATATCTCTTGTAAATTATTTCTCTTATTTGTTAATGGTAATACGTATTTAATCTCCAATAGCAATTTTTTCCTCACCTATATCTCTTACTTCCAATCAATTAATGATAACATATATTTAATGATCTTCAACAACTATTTTTTAATATACAAAATAAATTATTTTTTTATTTTCAAAATTAAATTTTTTTAAAAAAAATTATACAAATGGAAGATAACAATTCAATCGATATACTTAACCATATAAGAAGATTGAATTCTTTTTCAAATGCATCTATTGCTTTTAGAATAATATTAATAACTACAGTAAGTGTTGCTTAACAGAAAAAAAAGTTTTTCAAAATTAGAATTAATAAAATCTTATTTAAAATCAATAATGTCTCAAGAAATATTAAATAGGTTGACTATATTATCAATTGAAAAAGAAATATTAGAAAAACTTGATCATAAAAGTTTAATTAAAGGTTTTGAATTAAAAAAAAGTTAGAAGAATAAAATTGTAATAATTTTTTTTGTGTTAATTTCAATAAAAAATTTATGATTTGAATATTTAACTTTGGGCTTGTAAAGTTATTAAATCACCTTGAATATATCATATGTAGTTGAAACGTGACTAAGGGTTTGTTTGACATTGTTTTGAGATTAAGATCAGTTGTGGGACAACATGTGCTCGGCAAAATACAGTGGTGGCAATGAGATGAGATTTTATTCATAAGGAAAATAATTATCAAGGACAATAAGCTAAAACTGTGTAAATAAATTATTTTAATGTATATTTTGTGTTTTATTTCACATTATACGAACAAAAAAGAATTTTGAATGATAGATGTTAACATAATTCTTAATATAATAATTTGTAAAAATCCTTTCAAAAAAATAATTTGTAAAATTATTATAAAAAATTTTAACATAATTCTTAATGTAATAGCTAGCAAATAATGTCACAATTATTATTTTTCATATTTTTTTTATATTGAACTAATATTTGAAGTTTTGAACTCTATGCATTTAAAAAAAATAATATATATTGTCAACTCTACAATATTAAGTAATATCTAAAGTTGGCTATTATTGTATTTGTGGCCAAGGATACATGCATGAAGGTCAAGCTCTCTTTTCTTTTTTTAACTATTATATTTGTTTTCATGGTTTCTTAGGTTATGCCTAAGGCCTATGGCATTCCTTGCTTTATAAGATTCCATTTTTTAAAACAAAAAAAAAAATTTGTTCAATGCTAGCATTAAACTCTCCCTACGGGTCGGCATTTATTTTATTATTATTATAATTACGTTGAATAAAGACTTCGTAAATGTTCCCTAAGCTAGAATTATTAATTTTGTTAAAGTTAAAAGAATAAGACGTATAACAGCTATGGAGATGAGGCTGCTAGGCCTAGGCGTGTAAAATTTGAATCCAAAGGTTAATTAGAATGACCAACAAGACTTGCTTTTTTCTTCTGTTCGATCCACAAATTAAAATTGTCATTAGGCTTTACACTTTTTCTGCTAAGCTTGCATCATCATTCCGCCTTTGCTAATTGCGCCTAACAATTTGTTATATAAATTACAACGTTGGTGAGATGTGTTCATTGACCATCTCAATAAGCAAGCTTGTCGCTAGGGATGCAAAAGGTAAGTTATTCGTTAATTTTGATGTATTTTAATATTATTAAGTTATAAGGTATATGAACTTTATAATTATTTGGATGTTTTTTAAATTTATTATCTAATTTGAACCCTAATATATATTCACTATGCTATAATTATTCGAATTTGTTTAAAAACTCAATAGCATTAAAAAAATTTTATTTAACTCTTAATAGGTACTTAATTACCGGAGTCGGAATCCAAACTCGTATCCATATACAATTGAATTATATTTCATAATTCACATGCATATCGACATATTTTGTATAGTTTACTAATAATTAAATTTATAAAAGTAAACAAACAATAAAATTACGAGTTTATAATAATTATTGTTTAATTTAAATTTATAAAAGCAAACAAATAATAATTATATTCTAATCTTACAACCTCTCTTTAAGTATTTATATTTTAAATTTAATTAAATAAAAAATATATTTATAATTAATAATTTTATAAGTTTTAATTTTTGTAAAGTTATCATAAAATAGAAAGTAAATATATTTATATTAAAAGTATATATATAATAGTAATAATATTCTCAATAAATCAACACAATATATAAAGTAAAAATATTAAAAGACATTACAAGTTGATCAATAATCATACTTTCATGAATTAATT
>NW_018397259.1:3927540-3927647 GCF_002168275.2 Theobroma umbraticum | reverse complement strand
TTTTTTTAATATGATATGATATTCATATTATTTAATATATATTATTTTTAAGTGCATATATTGATGCATTTACTCCTATGAAAATAGTTGACTTTCATATAAAAACT
>NW_018397259.1:3864809-3927440 GCF_002168275.2 Theobroma umbraticum | reverse complement strand
AAGTATATATCCATTATTTTGTTGTTGCATTAATTTTTCTTTTTTTCTTTTCATATTGTAATTTTCGATGAGTTAACTAAATTGATAAATAATTTACGAATAAGAACATTAGCATAAGTTAGTAAAGCTTTTATTTCAATTATTGTTAAACATGGGATCAAATCCCCTTTCACCAAGAAAAGGAAAAAATTTGAGATATATTATCATTATATCAAAGGTGAAGTACCAATATACCTAGTGCCAGCTAATGGGTAAAGTTATCAAAGCAAAAGCGAATCTAAATTTAGGAAAGTTTCATAATTTTATAATAATAATAACAATAATAATATAATTAATTATATTAAAAATATACAAAATTAAAATAAATAATAAAATATTTACCTTTTCTTCCATACATAATAAATATTTATTTTCTCTCACTTCTACATCTCAATTAATTCTCAATTATTTATCTCATTTTTTATTAAAAATATATAAAAATCAAAACTAAATTAATAAAATGATATATTCTCTCACTTCCTTAAAAAATCTCAATTTTTTATCACTTTTCAATTCCTATCATGTTAATTCTCAACTATTTCTCCAATAGCTATTTTTCTCTTGTATATATCTCCTATGTGTAATCAGTTAAGGATAATATATATTTAATCATCTCCAATAACTATTTTTTTAATATATAAAATAAATTATTTTTTTAATTTTCAGAGCCAAAAATTTTAAAATATATATATTCAAATTGAAGATAACAACTTAATTAATATACTTAGTGCTTGTTTAATCTGATTTTGTTTTTCAGTTTATCTATCGATTAAAGGAAAAGTCAGGTCAAACAGGATTTTTGAAAAACTCTTTAAAAAAAAGTAACTTATTTTTAAAGAATAAAATTAAACAAAAAGGCTCTAAATCATACAAGAAGACTAGATTATTTTTCAAATACATTTACTGCTTTTAAAATAATATTAACAATTCCCGTAAGCATTGCTTAACAAAAAAATAAGATTTTTTAAATTAAAATTAATAAAATCTTATTTAAGATCAATAATGTCTTAAGAAATATTAAATGAATTGACCATATCATCAATTGAAAAAAATATTTAAAAAACTTGATTATAAAAGTTTAATTAGAGATTTTGCATCTCAAAAAAGCTAGAAGAATAAAATTTTAATAAATTTTTTTATGTTAATTTTAATAAAAGATACCTCATTTGAATATTTAACTTTAAGCTTTTAAAATTATTGAATCACCCTAAATATATCATATGTATATCAAAGGTGACTAAATGTTTGTTTGACATAGTTTTGAGATCAAAACCAACTGTGGGACAAAATGTGTTCGGCAAAAAGCGGTGGTGGGAATGAGATGAGATTTGATTCATAGGAAAAATAATTATCAAGGACAGTAAGCTAAAAGTGAGTAAATAAATTATTTTAATGTATATTTTGTATTTTATTTCACATCATATGAACGGAAAGGAATTTTGAATAATAGATGTTAACATAATTCTTAATATAATAATTTGTAAAAATATTTCCAAAAATATTAACATAATTCTTAATGTAATAATTAGCAAATAATGTCACAATTATTATTTTTCATATTTTTTATTGAACTAATATTTGAACTCTATGCATTTAAAAAACAATATATATTTCAACTCTACAATATTAACAAATATATAAAATTGTCTATTATTGTATTTGTGCCAAGGACGCTGCCATGAAGGTCATGCTCTTTCTTCTTTTTTTTAATTATTATATATGTTTTCATTGGCTTCTTAGATCATGCCTTAGGCCGACGGCATTCCTTGCTTTATAAGATTCCTTTTTTTTTTTTTTAACAAAAGGAATTGCCAATGCTAGTATTAAACTCTCGCCACGCGTCGGTTTTTTTGTTTTTTATTATTATAATTACGTTGAATAAAGACTTGGTAGATGTTCCCTATGCTAGAATTATTAATTTTGTTAAAGTTAAAAGATTAAGACGTAGTAACAACTACGGACATGAGGCAGCTAGGCAGGAGACGTGTAAAATTTGAATCCAAGTTTAATTAGAATGGCCAACAAGATTGGCTTTTTTCTTTTATTCGATCCACAAAATAAAATTGTCATTTGGCTTTTACACTTTTCTGCTAAGCTTGCATCATCATTCCGTCTTTGCTAATTGCGCCTAACAATTTGTTGTAAATTACAACGTTGGGTGAGATTTGTCCATTAACCATTCCAATTAGCAAGCTTGCAGATAAAGATGTGAATGGGTAAGATATTTATTAATTTTAAGGTACTCGAATTTTATTAAATTATAAGATATTTAAATTTTATAATTATTTAGATATTTTTAAAATTTATTATCTAATTTAAATCTTAATATATATCTATTATATTATAATTATTTGAATTTATTTAAAAACTCGATTATGTTAAAAACTTTTATTTAACTTTTAATAGGTACCTAATTACTCTAACTTTTAATAGGTACCCATATCTATATACAATTGAATTATATTTCACAATTTACATCTATATTCCATACGATTTACTAGTAATTAAATTTATTAAAACAAACAAATGATAAAATTACAAGTTTATAACAATTATTGTTTAATTTAAATTTATTAAAGCAAACAACCAATAATTATATTTTAATCTCACAACCTCTTTTTAGGTGTATATATAATTTAAGTTTATGTAAATAAAAATATATATTTATGATTAATAATTTTATAAATTGTAATTCTTTTAATGTTAACATAAAATAGAAAATAAATATGTTAATATTAAAAGTATATATAATAATAATTATTATTATATTCCTTATAAATTAATATAATATATAAAGTACATATATTAAAAGACATTACAAATTGATAAATAATTATACTTTCATGAATTGATTTAATGAACTCCATAAGTTTATCCTTAATTATATGAAATTTAAAACAAAAATAAGTTGCAAAACTATTTTAATCTCACAGTCTCTTTTTAAGTATATATATATATATATTATTATAAGTTTACATAAACAAAGTATTATTATAACTAATAATTTTATAAGCTATAATTTTTATAAAATATAAAATAAAAAGTAAATATATTTATATTAAAAGTATATATATAATAGTAATTATATATTTTTTAATATGATATGATATTCAAACATAACTAATAATCTAATAATTTTTTAAGTTAAATAAATTAATGACACAATATTTATAATTTGACTAATAATCATATATCATTAATATATCTATCAATTTCTATCGAAATGAATTATTTCAAATCCAAACACCAAGAAAAATTTACATAATTTAATTAAATTATCTATTATATATTATATAAATAATAAAAAAATATTATTAAATAAGTATAGGGTTCGAGCTTAGGACAAGCACCTACCTAAATTAGAATATCAACATAATCAAGTTTGGAAATAAATATCTAATGACCGGTACTTAAACCCGTTTCAAATTCAATTATAAAATATTCTAATTTTATGTAGTTGAATTAAATATTCGTATTCATTGACATTATTGTATTCAATTATAAAATATTCTAATTTTATATAATTGAATTAGATATCCGTATTTATTGACATTCCTACTTGTTGCCTTTTCCCATATGCATTAAAGAGTTGTACATGAAAATGTTGGGTTTCACAGCTCTTTGCATCATCCGTTCCAACAATGTACATAGTGGCATTTTCAAGTGTCTTTCCCAGCAAAGGGTATCAATTAAAGAGTTAAAAAGTTTCTACAGCTGGATGAATTTCTTCATCCATCATTCTGCCAGACATGCCTGCTTGTCGCTTCTTTCCAATGGTTGAATCACAAATTCTTTGAATTAAAGAGCTGTAGGTGATGACATCTTGTTTTAAGCCTTTGCAAATCATTAATCTTAAAGACTAAGATGTCTTTTCTATTTTTCCTTCCTTGTATAAAATTTATATCACGTAATTAAGAGTGGTAACATTACCTTGCGAGTCTGTTAACTTGACTTGCATAAGCTGCGAATTTCAAAATTATAAGTCACAGCATTAAGCTTTGAGTCATTAATTCAAAAATGGAATTAAATCTTCTCATTCGACATAGAGAATCGAAGGTACACCATATTTGGAGAGATTCCCGTATCATCCATGTCACTTAATAAGCTTTTGGCATCATCCATCACTCTCGAATGCTGCATAATCAATCAAATAATGTAGTTTAAGTAACATTAGGCTCGATACTCAAATCTAGCATATCTCGGAAGATAATCAAAGCTTAATTTATGCTTCTTGTCCTCAAGAGTGTGGTTGATTTGTACAGTCAGCTTTGAACCGGGGGGAAATCATGCGGGTCAAATCTACATGTCTTTCTATCTTTTTATAGTCTTCTTCTTATCTAATGCTAAAAGGTTTTTCTTCGTTTTTGGCAAGATAAAGTAAACAATCTTATCAAGTTAAAAAGGAAAGAAAATCGCATAACCAGTCCTTTATTTTATCATTGTGCTATATAAATGAGAAGATAGATCAATCATGTCACTCTACAAACATATCTTTTATATTGAAAATATGAGCCCATGACATATGGTATTAGAATAAATTTAAATTTTTATTAATATGAGACTTCTATTAAAAATACAAAAGTCGAAATAGATCTGAACTAGTGTAAAGATTTTTTTTTTATGGGCAAAGTGCAACAAACTAGTGCAAAGAGTCCCTCTTTATGGCAAAAGTGCAACGAACTAGCATAGGGGTTTCTCTCCTCTATAGATATGATAAAATGTTAGTATAGGAGTCTTTTTTTCTATGGATGTGGTAAAATGTTACGTATCCCATATCAATTAGAGATGAGATATATCTTGAATGTATAAATATAAACTTTTCTTCATTTATTAATCATGCTTTTTTTGTTGACAACGTAAACTTGTGACACTTAGCTTCAACCTCTTGACCGTCAAGCCTTTGAATTATTTAACATATGAGTGAATGCAAGTCTAGAAATAAAGGTAAGCCCCCAATGGCATACATTAATACTGGATTTATGCACCTATTTCATGGATGGTTAAGAAGAAATGGATAGTTATTTTTTTTTTCCGAATAAAAAGCTGTAATTTTTTAACGTGAAGTAGAACAAAATAAGAGTGAGACTCACTTCTCATTTGTGAAATAAAAAAGTCAAAACGAACAAATTAATTCTTTTATATATGTTTTCATACAGTTTTTATAAGTTTTTATATTGACCTGTGACACTAAATTCAGTCAAGTTCTAATATACCATAAAATGGTTATTATTGCAAAAGTTTTGAAATCTGAATAACTAAATTTAAAATAAATTATTATAAAAATATTTTTTGTTGCCTATGTGAGACTTTCCTTAGACTTCATGTGCTCATGATTCATAAATTAAAAAGTAAAATACACTAACTCTTCAATTTTTGACCATAATGATATACGGGTCCATTAATTTCAAAATGAATGTTTTGTCCTAAACGAATATTTTGGTTAGATAAATAAATCTTATCATTAGGTAATCATTAATGTTTTTGTTAATTTGATGATATAGTAATATTTTTAAGATAATTTTATCGTTTATTAATTTTAAAAATTAATACTATATAAATTATATTTTAATTTTTTTTTTACAAAATTGTTTTTCTCTCGTTTACAATAAAAATGCTCCCAACTGGCCATCTCGCGATCACAATGTTATCCTGGGGAGTGCATCAAGAGAGTACTAGATATGCTACTCCTTGATTAAGGGAGCACTAGATATGGTGCTCCTATGAGGAGTGCATCAAGATAGTACCAGATCTGCTGCTACTCAATCAACGGAGCACGTTAAGAGGGCAACAAATCTGGTGCTCTCCGCAAGATTTAGAGTGTGCGGTTAGATCTCACATTTTCTAGAGAGATTTGGTCGGATTTGTGATTTAATTGCAACAAAATAGGTTTAGACTCTAGATGTCCCAATTTCTATGTTTCATACGCTTGTGTTTGTGGGTGCCATCCTCCAAAAGAAAAGAACAAACAAATTTAAAAGGTTGGGCAAAGAAAAATGAGGTTTAAGCCTAAAGAATTGAGGAGACCGCTGATGCCATCATTTTAGGGGCAAATTTTGGCCCTATTGGACATTGAAGTTATTGGGCCATTGCAGCCCAGCTTTACTTGACGTGACCAGAAGAAGGAATTAAGCCCTTAATGAACTTAGTGAATCATAATATTTTTTAATCAAAAATTTTAATAAAAAATCTATTTAATGAAAATATTAATTTTTAAAGTCATATGAAATTTGTCTATTCCATTTATTTGACAAGATTTAATAATTATTGGATTTGAATTTTTAAGTTTCTTAATCCCAAGTTTCAGATATAATTAACCCCTTAATATGCATTTGCACATTTATTTATTTATTGTATGCATTTCTTTTGGTGAGTATTTAAGTAGATAATTATTTTAAAACTATGTTTTCCTAAACACGTAAGACTCGGATAAGACACATTCTTTCAAAATTTTTTCTCCTGAAAAAAGAAAGAAACTTGAAAAACCATTCATTCTCTAATTTATGTGGCGGATGAAAGCTTGGACCCGCAAAATCAACCGAATTGACCAAAACACCCCAAGTGTTACACTCTTCACAAGTTCAGGTTAAATATTCCAAGTACAATATCGTCTTTGCACCCTCCAAAAATGAAATCCTCACCGGTCCCCATCTTTCCACTGCCACGCCTCCTTCTCTCCCAAATCCTAGACCTCTCATTATCCGAGCCAAAAGTTTCTCCATCTGACTAAAATACCTTGAGATATTCCACAAGAATTCTCAATTTACAAGGTTAAAATCGTCTTTCTGCACCAACATAGAAAAACCAATTTCCGTCTTTCTATATGAATTCACTCAGTCCTCCTTCCTCTCTGCAACTCATTGCTTTCTCCAACCAGAGGAAATTTTTTTTGACATTTATTTTTGTCCTAATTATTATAATTTCTCAAAAATGTCGCTTCTCCAATTTTCCTTGTCTCCTCCGTCAACCACTCGTTCCTCGCCGTCACTATCATGCACCGCGGCACACCCAATCGCCGCCTCCTGCTTCTTATTAGAATCGTCGTCGTCGAAGACCGTTAAAGCCATTTCGAACGTCAAGAATAATGGAAGGAACGGCGCCGTTGTAAAGGTGAGGTCGAGCTTGGACACGGCTCGAGCAACGGTGGGAAAGGTGACGGAGGTTACAAAGGACACCTTCTGGCCCATCGTCAACGCCGCCGGGGATAAAACCGTCGTTCTCGATATGTACACTCAATGGTGCGTATAAGGGTAGACGTAACTATGTCATTTCAACTTACTTGTACGTATATATACGGTATACATACGTATTCTGTTAGTTCGTTAGTGTGAGGCAAGAGTTTAGTTGAGGCTAACTTTTGTTCTTATTTTTGTTTTTAATCTAAATTTGGAAACTTGTTTTTTTCTGTACTAATATTTAACAAAATTAATGTGCATTCAATAAATTAAAAAGTTTCATTCTGGTCCTTAACTTGAACTCAATTCTTTTTTATTTAAATTCTAAACCTCTTTAAATAGTTTTAATTCAATCATTTATTAATTCCATTATAAGTTGACGGAAAATGTTTATGTCATTATGTGAGATTATTTTGGACATATGACCAATTCTATTTAACTTGTCTTTCGGTGCAAGGGATACATGCACGCACCTTTGAAACCATATGCTTAGTTTTGAGCGATGAATTTCACTCCTAAAGGTTATGGAGAGTATATTTCATGCTTTGTTAAGTTGTAAAATGCATCAACTGTGACATACGCTTTTTGGAATTAAGATTTAATTTTAATAAACTGATCGGTGAGTTTTAATCTTCAAGAAATTGATTAAGATCTAATAACAAGCTGGAAATTGGATTAGATGAATGGAAATGATGACAGAAGGATGTTTGAGTTGCCATAGCAAACTGGTTATATAGCAACTGAAAAGCAGTAAAGTTGACATGTTTCTTAGGGTGAAGAAGTGAGGAAAGTTTTGGTGTCTAAACATACTTTTTTAGTAGCATAGGGTGTTAGATTGTGTGGAATGGAAAAAAAATTAATCAATGTGATCATACCCAAAGACTAGTTGAGTCGATATATAGATCATGATGCTATAATCAGAAGATTTAGGTTAAGATAAAAGCCTATAGTTAAAAAGGACAAAAGAAACAATATTTGAGCCATAACATACCCAAATGGATGGTTGGGTTTCAAGCATTGGAAAAAACTAGTTTTGGGTTGTGTCAGTTCTAAATTTAAAAATTATCAATGGTCATTCCTCCTTATCATGTTTGGTACATAGTGTTTTCTCTCCCAAGCTTCTTGTATATTGTTTGCTCTTTTGTTTATTTATTTACTTGAAAGATCCATTTCTAACTTCTTTATGCATCGAATTTAATTATATAACTTTTTTGAATGTTTTAGGTGTGGTCCTTGCAAGGTGATGGCTCCCAAGTTTCAAGAATTGTCTGAGAAATACCTTGATGTTGTCTTTCTAAAGCTTGATTGCAATCAAGACAACAAGGTTCGCATTAATATATAATTCCAGTTCCATTAGTTAGCTCAACTGTGTTAGGATGTTTAAGTTATGTGGGTTTAGGTGAATTAGCAGCCATATAGTGCTTTAAAGGGAGATTATGTTCCTGTCATGGGCTCTTCTATATGGTACCAAAATTGTGGACTTGTAGTCATTTGGTTGTGCACAGTGCATAACTTCACAGGTGCATACAAGCGTCAACTTGTTTGTACTCATCCCGAATGCACACAAACACTCTCTAAGCAACATTTCTCCGGCTATCTCTCATGATGGATTTTGTAATGATTTGGCAGCCTTTGGCAAAAGAGCTCGGCATAAGGGTGGTTCCCACTTTCAAGATTCTGAAGCACAACAAGATTGTACAGGAGGTCAGAGGGGCGAAATTTGATGACTTAGTGCTTGCTATTGAGACCATTAGATCCAGCTGACTGTCTTCCCCTTCTTTCCCCTGTAAAATACTCCCAACGAAAAGAACAATACCTGCTTTGAAATAACTAGTGTACTTATATGTATCCATTCCTTGTTGCTGCCCAAATAGGTTTCAAGTGCAAGGGGGAACACCCGATGCCGGTAACCGAAACCTGTTTCAGATAAGCGAATGGCGTAGGATACATTACCTTCTTATTTCAGTTTATTGGGAGAGAACGTGTAAATGTGAAGTAATTGTGAATCTACTATCAAGAAACTATCAGCTTGATAGCATTTTGTTCCTGTTGGTAGCATAAAATTTCTAATATAAGGTTGGTGATTTTTCATAGCATTTCCAATTGTTCATTGCAGTGATTCTGAAGTGCTTTACATGTCCTGTATTCACTTCCAGTATAGAAAAATGTAACCATAGTACACATTGGACATATAGTAACGATAAACAAATATAAAATCTGCTGTCAAATTTTCATACCTCGTTATAGCAAGAGCAGAAATTTTTATTTAAATTGAAATAATCAATAAAATGGATTGTCACCTAAACATTTAGCTCATTGATTAGTGTATTATTCTTCTATCTAAATAGTAGGATTCGAATCCCTCCCTCTTTAATTATAAAAAAAAAATCTATAAAATGGATCGATTTCAATTAATTTAATTTGATTTTTTTAAATTTTGATATTAATTGATTAACACATATATTTCGATCCATTTTTAATATTCCAAATTTATAATAAAATTGGTTGAGAAAGTGACCAATATTGATATATTTTAAACTATATTATACAAATATTATGAACATGTTATATATATAAATATAATATTAGTATAGATATTATTAATTTTTTTCAAATATAATATTAAACAATCAACTGATATGGTACAAAAATAAAATTTCATTGTTTTCAATTTTTATTATAATTTAAATTAGTTTTAGTTATATTTAGAGAAATTCAATTCATTCGATTTTAGAAATATTAAGACCAAACGGATAAAACTGAAGAATACTCACCCTTAAAACTTTTGTAAAAATCTTAAAACAAGCTCTCACTTGGATCCTATTTAATATTTTATTTAATATTAAAAAAATATTTTTATTTTAATACTTTTTTAAAAAATTTAAATTAAGTAAAAGTATAATATTTTTTAATATAATACTAGCGTGGGCATTGGAGTGTTGGAATTGAAGTTTTCCCTTACTCATTCCAAAAGTGTTGAAGTTGTTAATTTTAATTAAACGATTATCGTATATCTATTTAGTAAATTAACAATTTCCATGAACAAACACATCAATCTTAATTTGCTTGTGGAGTATTAATTTTTTTGTAATTAATTATTAAATGGATATATGATAATTATCCAATTTAATTTGTAAAGTTAACTTTATTTTTATTTTCAGTTTATAAATTTAATTTCATATTATTTACGCTTTATAAATTACAATAAATATCTGTTCTTGATTCCTTGAAAAAAGAGAAAAGGAAACTAGTCTTGATTTAATGTACTTTATTATTTCTTGTATGCTTCATTTTATTACGCTTTATATGTTCCAGGGCGGCACTTCCTCTTTCCCTTGTCCACTCTCTTTCTCTACTCAAATTCTTTTTCCTTTTCTAGGGTTTCAGATCTCATTTTCTCAGGTATCTTTACGGATTTTTTTCTTTTATACATAACTTCTTCCAGATTTAATTACTCAATCAATTTTGCCGTCCATGGTTTTAAATTGACTTCATCGATCCCAAGATCGATCAGTTTTCTTCATTTCCTAATCTTTTTTTTTTTCTTGCACGCACTTTCTCAGTAACCAAACAGTGCGGTGGATTTGAGATGTCGAGGTTCCATGTCGGTGGCAAAGTAGTGGACAAAGTCGATTTGCTAAGAAGGAAACACAAAGCATGGCGATTAGACGTTTGGCCTTTCGCAATTCTTTATGCCCTTTGGTTAACTATTGTTGTTCCTAGCATAGATTTCGTTGATGCAGCCATCGTCTTGGGCGGCCTTGTTGTTACTCACATATTGGTCTGGCTTTTCACCGCTTGGTCCGTCGATTTCAAGTGCCTTGTTCAATACAGTAAGGTAATAGATATTATTTTAGCATATTCTTTTTCGTTTTCTGTTTATTGCTTTATAATTTTGGAATGCCATGGTGTGTGTAGGTTAACGATATTCACCTTGCTGATGCCTGCAAAATCACTCCGGCAAAGTTTTCTGGTTCGAAAGAGGTAGTGCCACTTCATTTTCGTAAACAGGCAAGTTCCTCTCTCTTTTTTGGTTTTCTTTTTAAAATATGTAGGTATAGTCGTGTGTGCTTTTGTTTCTTGCTCTTTTTCTTTTCATTCTGTACGTTTGGATGGAACACTGAGTAGTGATATTTTTGAGAAATTAAAAATTAATATCGTAGTTCATTTTTCTTTTTTCATTTTAGAACAAATTGAATGATTTTAGTTTTATATAGAACATCAAATATTAATGTTAGAATTGGTGTTGCATTTTAATTGTTTTTTGTTTCTTGCTTTTTTCATTCTATAAGTAGAACGCAAGATGTCCGTTTGGAAGGAAAACTAAGCGGTAATATTTTAATGAATTAATTATTAAAATTGTAGTTCCTTTTTTGCAGAGCAAAATGCATGATTCAGTTTTATAGAATATATTTGTTAGAATTGGTGCTGCATTTCTGTTTTAATTTGCAACGGCTCAACGAAATTGCATCATAGTTTTTAACTTATATTAAATTTCCAAAGTTATAAGATCTATTGAGAGATTTAAGGTGTATTCTTAGTCAAATAAAGGCAAGGAGCTTAGGTATTTTTTTGGCTTATTTTGAAAATTGGATAGATGTTGTGATTGTTCTAGTGTTATGATTGTTGTTTTCTTATTGTTTTAGAGTTCTATTTTCTCATTAATTTTTAGGTTGATTGCATTAGGAGTAGAAATATGAGTGAGAAGCATGGATGATGTAGTTTTATTCGTGGATTTATAAGTTGACATCAATTTTGAGTGCTGTGCATGCATTTAAGGAAACTTCATAAGATGGACATTTAGTGGAGCAACTTTGGTTCCCATGAAATTTAAGGTAGCATGCATTAAATGTTATTTTGAGGTTGGACCTGGCATTGCCTTTGTATGACTTGTTTAGGGATAGTTTAATAAATGAAAGATCAAACAGACTGGAAGGCACCAAAGGTGGATGCCAACCTAGTAGAACACCAATTTTTATAGAATAAATGATCTATAAGATCAATAGCATGAATTGTTGCCTTTTGAATTAAAAGGAGAAAGTGTAGAGGGGATTAAATCTATAGCTTTTCACCTCTCTTTGAAGCATTAACCCACTCTTGAAAAACAATGTTTTGGATATTGCTACCAAGCAAGGAATGGGAAAAATGTCATGAAGTAAATATAAAGGTTGGAGTATACTTATAATTAGAGTACGCCTCCTTTTGAAAGATAAGGTGACTTCTATTTTGGCTATCTTTCTGTCTAGCCTCTATACTGGTGGTTGTTGTTCACCTTTATTTTTGAACTTTGTCCCCATGGGGAGGCTTAGGTAAATAAAAGTGAATATCTGGCTAGTTTATAATGCTTTCATGCAATGTTGTCAAAGGTGCAAGATGTGCTCTAGGCAATATTGCAAGGCAAAAAAAAAAAAAACCCCTGTCTGAGTGGTTGTAAGGGCTAATTTTTTAAAGATAAATAAGACAAAGAAAATCCTATATATTTGTATTTGATAAGCTTAAACTTTATGATTTTCTTAATAAAACATTAAAGAATTTACTCCATTACCTAGTATAACATGTTCTAAATATCTGGAATTATCACAATTAACTTAAAGTCATCATCAAAGAAATCTCTACGTCTCCTTCACTTTAATTTTCAAAATAAATTGTGCTTGGACTAGAAAACCCATTATCTTATTCTTGTAAAGGGAGCTAATATTAGCTTTCCTTTTTGACAATTGAAAGAAGAGCAGATAAATTAAATTGGAAGTTAAAGAAACCTAAATGACACTAAATTCAGACCTTTTTCTTTTTGGCACTTTTTTGCTTCAAAAAGTGTGTGCCTGATCAAAAGCACCTTGCAAAAAGGGTGCGAGGCACATTACCTGGTTTATGGTTGTGCCTTAGTGCGATGGTGCACGCCTTGTAAATACTGATCTGTAAGGTTCCTTTGGATTAGGGACTTTTAGATTGACTACCTAATAATGCATTATCTTTTGTGGGCTTGCAAATTTGTAGTTTTTTCATATGTTATGTTTATCACTCCTGTTCATGTACTCTATAACAATGAAGTTTAGGCCTGTTTTATGTAAACTAAACCTGTGCACTGCCCAGTTATGTTTGTGTTGCATGATACGTTTGTGCCATAGGTATGAGGATGCATGCACACTTGTGCAAAAGTCACTAAGGTGTTAATGTTCTACAGCATATACCACAGCCTCTAAAACAATAATGTAGCTGTAGACTTGAGTTTCCTTGCAGTGATAATTGTTGTTTCTGAGTTTGTTCCTCTGTTTTAGCTTTTTGAATCTGTGTTTTATTCTTCTTGATCTTCAATTTGAGTTGAAAACTATTTATATAATGTTTTAATTATTGGAAATATGCCATTATGGGTAAGTGTGATCATCATTTTTGGCTATTTGTTCTTTCTTTCATTGGTGCTTTGTGAGTCAAGCTAGCATCATTAAAGCATCGTTTGAATGTGCTAAGGTGTAGATTGTTTGGGAAGGGGTTGGGGGGGGGGCAGGTTTATAACTGGAAAGTGTAGTTGAGAAGCAAATGCTAGATTCTTGAGACCTAGAGGACTATCGTTGTTTCTTAATTAGGTTCAGAAGCCAACAGAGGGATTAGTGTAGAATGGTAGGTCAAAGAGTTGTGCTCTTGCAGATGCACACCAACCCACTAATTAATAGTCCGATTGCATTTGTGTGTGGTTAAATACACTCAGATGTGCCAACAGAGAGAGGGAGGAGGGAGGGAGATTCCATCTAATCTCTTGTGGTAGTTGTTGAATGGTTCTCTTTCTCCCCATCAGGAGTTTGTTTGTATAGTTGTGTAATTTGTTAATGCATCTTCACTTGCCCTTTTTTTCCCCTTTCTTGGGTTCTATGTGTCTCACTCCCTTTCAATTGTCTGTCTTTTCATACAAATTGGTGTATTTATATTTGCTCCACTGCCCTTTTTTTTTTCCCTCTTCTCCTTTTTGGGTTCTTAATTTGTTCCTTTCTTATATTTGCATAGGTGGCAAGTTCTTCATCTGCAACAGAGGCAGAGGAGATTTACTTTGATTTCAGAAAGCAGTGCTTTATCTATTCTAAGGATGAGGAGAGCTTTTGCAAGCTTCCATACCCTACCAAGGAAACATTTGGCTATTACCTAAAAAGTTCTGGCCATGGCTCTGATGCTAAAGTTCTTGTTGCAGCTGAAAAATGGGGACGGAATGTGTATGTTGTTATTGTAACAATTTTGACTTTAGCCTTTCAAATTGACTTTCTCCATATCTATATGACTGTTGAACATAACCTTTTGATTGTAGCTTAATGCACTTGGTGATCAATGGATTAATGGTTTTACTACTGTATTATATGGAGTCTCAGTAGTTACTTGTTCTCATATGACAATGTTCTTGCAAACTAGTGTTATAGTTGGTTGAAGTAGAGCTTGTTAAATACATTTGATTCTTGATAAATTTGACATATTAGGTGCTGTTGTTTCACTAATTTCTAGCACCTGGTATATGCTGATTGGGATTTTGGAATTTGAAGAATTCTTTAATTTTGTAGATTTTGCTATCAGAAGTAAAAATAAGGAAGAAATTAAAAGCTTCATCAAGAGGACAAATTTTTCCTACATTAGAACATTATTCTTCTCATAGAATGAAAGATGTAATTCATGAAAAGAAAAACAAACTATCTTCCATTAGAATGTCATTCTTCTTTTGTACTTTCAGGTTTTCTGAAACTGAATATGATAAAGATTCCAGTTAGAACATTGTAATAATTGAAAATGCTCCTTGTTCTGGTAGTTAGGTGATTTCAGATGCTGTTTGTGTCTTCTCTGCTGTAGTGAAAACTTCTGCAACCTCTTTTTGTTTTAATTCTATTTTGATGCCTACCAATTCCTTTTTACAGATCACAATGCTTTCCTCCCACTCATTTTTAAAATGATAATTTACTACTTATATCAGTTGTGACTTGTGAACTACATTTGTATACTGTGACATTTAGGTTATTGTTTTAATTTTATGATAATAAAATGACTTTCATCTTCATGTATATGTCTTTATGTCATGCAGATTTGAATATCCACAACCTACTTTTCAGAAATTAATGAAAGAGCATTGCATGGAGCCCTTTTTTGTCTTTCAGGTTTTCTCCTTGTTACTCATTCAAATCTCTCTCATATTTCAAGACATTTTAGTTTTTTCTTGAACATTTTTATCTTGTTCGTGCATAGGTCTTCTGTGTTGGTCTTTGGTGTCTGGATGAGTATTGGTATTACAGTTTGTTCACCTTATTCATGCTGTTTATGTTTGAGTCAACAATGGCAAAAAGTCGGTTAAAGACTTTAAGTGAGCTAAGACGTGTTAGAGTGGACAGCCAGACTCTAATGGTGCATCGATGTGGGAAGTATGTTTCACTATCATTTTTGGTTAGAAGTTTAAAAGCTATTTCAGAGTTGTAGATTTATCCGTCAAACTTTGGGAGTTGCAGGTGGGTGAAACTTTCTGGCACTGATCTATTGCCTGGGGATGTTGTCTCCATGGGTCGGTCATCTGGTCAAAATGGAGAAGATAAGTCTGTACCAGCAGACATGCTTATACTGGCTGGAAGTGCTATTGTGAATGAAGCGATTCTCACAGGCGAGTCTACTCCCCAGTGGAAGGTGAATCCTTTCTTCTCTATTTTAGTAATCAATGATCTCTTTCCCCCTGGGTATCTGATGTGTGATGGAGAGGGAAGTTTATTTCGTCTGTATTTGTGTGGTTTATGTACTCAGGTTACTGAAGTGTTGAATTATCTGTTTGATTTTTACTTGTATGAATGGCTTGATGTGGAAGTACTATTTTAGGATGTAATTTTTCTATAGTATAACTAACTCTTTTTCTCTTTGATGGCTAGTATTGCAATCTTTTAAGTATGGCTTGAAAATTTTGTATTATCTAGGATTAATGCTGTAACCTTTAAATGCTTTTCCTAAGTTTTATGATTATAGTTTGGATCAGTTGGTATGTACATCTGTTGGACTTCATTTGGGGATGTTTGTCAAATTATTTCCCTCATAGGTGCTGGACTAGGGTGAAGCATTTATCACTTCTGAGTCACATTTGAACAATTTACATGAGATGGAATTATTTTTTAGGTTTCTATAACGGGCAGGGGGCTTGAGGAGAAGCTATCTGCCAAGCGTGATAAAAATCATATTTTGTTTGGTGGGACTAAAATATTGCAGCACACTGCAGATAAGGTAGGTCATACCAAGATTCAGTTATTTGTATATCTGATATGCTTATTCCTTTTATTTATGTTTCTATGTTTCTAATTGGAGTCAGAGCTTCCCTCTGAAAACTCCTGATGGTGGCTGCTTGGCTGTTGTTCTGCGCACTGGTTTTGAAACAAGTCAAGGGAAGCTTATGAGGACAATTTTGTTTTCTACAGACAGGGTAATTTGTTGTTGTTCTGTACTCTGATACACTTTTTTAAAATTTTACTTTATCTATAGGATTATATCATTCTCGTATTTGATTTTTCAGTAGCTCCATTTTCCATGATGTCTTGTAGGTTACTGCTAACAGCTGGGAAAGTGGCCTCTTCATTTTATTTCTTGTTGTGTTTGCAATAATTGCTGCTGGTTATGTACTTAAAAAGGTAAATATTTTTCCTTGAGGTATGTGAGAGAATATTAGGCTTATGCTGTATGGCTAGCTATAGGATAATGATGCTGTTTTCACATATATAGGGGCTGGAGGATCCTACAAGGAGCAAGTACAAGCTCTTTCTAAGTTGTTCTCTCATTATTACTTCTGTGATTCCCCCAGAGCTACCCATGGAATTATCAATAGCTGTTAATACATCTTTGATTGCCCTTGCACGGCGTGGAATATTTTGTACAGAGCCTTTTCGAATCCCATTTGCTGGAAAGGTTGGTTGGCCCAATTCTTTTAATGGGCTAAAGGCCTAGGAATTTGGCATGAAATAGTTTAGAGAAGATAGTTGTAGTTTTAATATCCATGGTTTAGACATGATTGTACAGGCTATACTTTATTTTCTCATGCTTTTTCTAATCCTTTGTTTTGGTGAGATTCTGGTGTGCATGGCACATTACAATACCTTTATGCTGCTTTGGTTCATACTAAATCAGTGCTGCCTGTTGTTTCTTTCCACAGGTTGACATTTGTTGTTTTGATAAAACTGGAACACTGACGTCAGATGATATGGTATGTCACTAATAAGGCCAGATTTAATTTTCTGTAATGATTTTATTTTCATAACACGAATTCATTTCTCTGTGCTCTTTTCCAGGAGTTCTGTGGAGTTGTTGGGTTAAGTGGCAGTTCAGACTTAGAATCTGATATGACTAAAGTTTCTCCCCGCACAGTTGAGATTCTGGCTTCTTGTCATGCCTTGGTGTTTGTAGACAACAAGCTGGTATACTGGTTGGCTAAGCATTGCTTATAATTCCTGTCTTTCGAATCTGCTTTCTTATAATTATTTTTTGGCATGCAATATTTTTCTATTTGATGAGAAGTAGTTTTATTGGAAGCACGAGAGAAACCAGCTAACGTAATGGATGTATATCACATATTTTCAGTGCAAGAAACCTTTAGCATGAGCAAAGAGAAATGCGTTGAGGATGTAAAAATCCACCATTGGTTCTATCTCATTTTCTGTTGCTTGATGACAATCTCCATCAGATGCACCCATGTATTCTTATAGCAGGCTAAATTTTGGGCCTTTCTATGCTACATGGATGACAACCTACAGATGAACTACTTACTATTGGCTTTATGTATTTACTGTAAAATCATTGGTGAAAAATATTATTTTGGTACAACATAACATATTTCACTGCATTTGATAAAAAGTTTCACACTGTATTTGCATCGAAACTATGATTTTAAAGGAAATGACTTGGATAAATCTTTGATGCAAGTCATTGTATTGATGAGGTGAATGATTGTTCTTTCTCTTCTATAGCCTCCTTTTATTTTTTTATTTTGAGTTGTCTCGCACAAGTTACATCAGGACCAACTTAGTTTCTTCATTTAAATTGTACAATTCGGCAAACAATAAATTAAATTCAAAAGTCACTTTTCTTTTAAACAAGTCTAGGATTGTAAATGTTTTGCTTTCTTTTCTCCCCTGGAAAAATTTATGTGGAACAGGGTCTGATGGTTCATCAGTAGGTTACCATTGCATGCACTTCAAGGGATCATTTAGTTCTTCCAACTTGATCTTTGGCAGTATCATTGTCTTCTTTCTACTGCAACGTCAGCATTCTGTTATTGACTGTTAGTTGCCAATTCACTTCTTTGGCTTGCTTCTCTTCTTAGAAAACTTATTTTATTGTTGTAATTTTTAACTTGGTAATGAATGTGCACTACTGCCGGCTCAAACCTAATATCTTTTAACTTGGTAATTTGTAACTAGGGCATTTAAATTAATCCTCCACATCTGCCTTTTGGCTTTATATAACTCTTTAGATTTTTGTAATTCACTCACTTCTACAATCCTAGTTTTGATATAGTCTGCTCTGGAGCATGGGTATGTTGACTGTGCTTTTGTGATCCTGGTAGTGTGACGTTGTGTTGCATTTTTGTTGTCAATTACATATTTGTAGTTAGGTTTTGTATTTCTTACTATTGTAAGTTGCTTTTAAATTCTGCAAATGCTTGTAGGTTGGTGATCCTCTTGAGAAAGCTGCATTAAAAGGAATTGATTGGAGTTATAAATCTGATGAGAAGGCTGTTCCAAAAAGGTAATTTGCAATGCTCATTAGTCAGGTTTGATTTTCGTATGGATTCATGTGTTTGCAATTTTATTTCTATTCTTTTATTAGTGGTTTCTAATATCTGCTGCTTTTTTACATGTTCCGGAATCTGGGCATACTTCATACAAGTTTAAGTAGTTTATTCCCCTTTCTAGGGGAACAGTAAGGTAAAAGGAAGAAAGGGATTCCTTAGAAATGTTGAGAATGGAAAGACAAGATTTCATCCTTGAAAAATTTCTAACTTTGAAAATAAGCCTAAAATTTCTTCCTCTGTTCTTATTTGATGGTGGAGGTGCTGTTTGCAGAGACTTTGTGCTGACTGAACTGAGCCCACCTTATACAGCAATATGAGTATTTGTTGCTACTATGGAATAATTGATACTACTGGAACTCTAATGGATAGTAATAGGAATTTTTTTGTTTCTAGAGAAGAAAAAAAGTTGTCTTTGCTTAATTGATCATTCATTTGATTAAAAGTTGGCTTGTAAATGTCATTGGTAATTAAGAATTAGGGAAAGGCTCTAATATTAGGGTAATGCATTGCTGTACATGACGTGTTTGAAATTTTTAGGTTACTATGTTTTGGGTAGAGTGCCAGTTAACTGTTGGTTAAAATTTAGAGCAACAGTCCCTTAATAAGTTAAGGTGTCTTCTAACTTCAGCCATATGGTTTCTTATTTGTTAGGTAAGAAATGTTCAAAATGGAAACTAAAATTATAGTGAGTTTATGTTACAGCGTTATATTCAGTGCTTGGATTCTTTGGGAAAACAAGCAATGATATTTGCTATTTAGTTAGACTATAAAGAAAAAACTGATTCCATGCTGCCCTATGTACGGGGAACTATATTGAAATGGTTAGAAGACATAAGTAAACTATGTGACCAGATAAGAAACTTGATAAAGTCCAGGATTTGGAAAGTTATTAACAAGATATACTAGTTTAACTGATTGAATCTGAAAGCCAAGTACTCTGACTGAAATGAAAAGAAGTAAATGTGGACAGGAAGTTGGACAGAGAGGTGATAAATGAAACTATTAAGTAGAAGAAATGGATCATAAGCTAGAAGGAAAGTTCAGGATAACCAAAAGAAGGGATGTGATAGACAAGAAAACCTGGGATCCTAGCATTCAGAACTGCTCTTTCCAAAGAAAAAAATGAAAAATTTAAGCAAATAATTCAACGTATAAATGCTGCCTTTCCTTTGGCACCAGTAGTTTGATATTTTGTGAGTGAACAAGAAACACAAATACAAGTTCAGTTGGAGAAGGTTATTATAAGCGTCACTAAAATTTATATATATATATATATATATATATATGAATAGCTGATAATGGGAACTGGGTTCCTAACATAGAGCATCTGATCAGATGGATTGAATCTGTTGCTGAAGTTAGAATTAACAAATTTGACTAGCCCTGTCATACCTATATGATTACTATATGTTTTATTTTTATCTAACCTGCTAGAATATTAAATACGTGGTCCAGCATTTCGTTCAAAATAGTTATTCACTATTTAGAACCTGCTGTTGGCTGTTAATAGTTTAGGAGCGGACTGATGGATAATGACTGATAATTCAAAATACACTTTTAGATATTAATATATGAAAGCTAGCCTGTTATTCAGGTGCAACTTTTGTTTATATTTCACACGTGTTATATTTACATATTTATTCGTCCAGCACTCGTCCCCACTCACTATTTTAGAAGCCCTCTTCTCTGTTAAGTTGTGGTTTCACGCACTCATTTGTTAATCTAATGAACTTCAGGGGAATTGGCAACGCCGTGCAGATTGTGCAGAGGCACCATTTTGCATCCCACTTGAAACGAATGTCAGTTGTTGTTCGTGTCCAGGAGGAGTTTTTCGTTTTTGTCAAGGTCTGTTTGCTGTTGTCCTTTTTTCTTTTTATTCTCTGTTTTCTATTTGTATGGATATATTGGTTTGCTATATCAGATTCTTGCCAAAAATCAGGTTCTGTGCTTGGAGCAGAATTTTTGGATATATTGGTTTCCTTGGAGGCTGTTGATTGATAAAACTTTCATAATGCAATATAACTATCATAGATGTTTATATGTCAAATAGGAAGAATCTCTCACGTCACAAGCGTTTTTGGTTTAGGAATATTTGAAGCATTGTTACCCAATTAAGGGTTGATACTTTTGATGTCTATTAAAACTATGTTTCTCCTCTCTTTTCCATGTGCTAACTTGTTAATAGGTAATAATTGAATCTCCAAGAATGCATTTCCTAGCTTGGGATTGTTGATCTACTGTATGCCATGTGTCATAGCCATTTAGAAAGAAGGAACTATTATATTAATTTTCTCATTAGTCAGACCTTATCCATGCAGGGTGCACCTGAGACTATCCAAGATAGACTCACTGATTTGCCACCATCATATGTTGAAACCTACAAGAAATACACACGTCAAGGGTCTCGTGTGCTGGCTCTTGCTTACAAATCTCTTCCAGATATGACAGTAAGTGGTCCATAGATTTATATTAATCCCCACCCAACTTATCTCTCTCTCTCTCTCTTTCTCCTTTCAGTAGAAGATCAATAATTATGAATCTGTAAGATTGATAGCAATGTTGTTTCAAGTACTTAATACATGATTGCTGAGTGACACTTCAGCCTCCATTTTCTTTTGTTTTAGAAAAACAAAAAATAAAAATTGTTGATACGAAGAATTTCTTGTTCTCAACATTTTGGATACATTTCCAACACTTTTCATGCATGAATGAACAGTACTTTTGCGCAAGCATTACCTCTTTTTAGGGTACAAAAAAACGAATTGAGAAGATTTCATTTTGTACTTGAACCAAAGATCTCATATTTTCTAACCACGTCTATCACTTGACCATGGACACACTATTGCAACAATTTTACATAGCCAAGCATGTTGCCTGTTGTTAAAAATTAAAAACAAAATGAATGAAAAAATTTTGTGAACTCAAAACATAAAACAAAGAATCGACAACTATATAAAACAACCTCCCAATTATTCAAATATTCCGTGCAACTTTTGTTTTAATATAAAGAGAGGAAAAAATGTTTTCTTAAGAGGGGCTTGGATGGGGAATGATGGAGAATTTGGTGCCTGACATGGTATTACCATAGTTCTTTGGATCATTGACCTTAGCATCCCATCTGGGTTCAGCATTTGGTTCCCTCTCATATATATATATATCTCCCTAGAAAAAAAAATTTACTGTGAACTACTTTTTACTTGGGATTAGTTCTCTCATCTTACACCTGAGGACTTCAGACACCTCAAATATATGGAAGAGACCTTGATCGTCAAAAATGTTTAGACACCCTTTTCCTGTGGATAAAAACCAGAAGTGGAAAAGAGTGGAGTCTATCAATATATTATTAAGATAATTATTTGTCTGAGTAATGCACAAGCACCTGCAGTTTTAACTTTTTTTTTCTTTTACTTGTAAATTTGTACAATCTTCTGATCTCAAGTTCTTAAGTTGTTGGCCTGTCTTCTAATTTCAATGTGTCTTCTGCAGGTTAGTGAAGCTAGAAGCTTGGAGAGAGATACCGTGGAGTGTGGCCTCACATTTGCTGGTTTTGCAGTAAGCATTGAGCAATAAATCCTTTCATCTTTGTAAAATTATTTTTTTGTTTGTTCTTTTGGGGCACTAATTTGCACTTTGAGATGTTTAGATCAGTGTTTTGAGTTATGATACTACTTATCCTTTTTACCACTGAATGCTTAAAACTTAATTTTACAGGTATTTAACTGTCCTATTAGAGCAGACTCTTCCACTATTCTTTCTGAATTAAAGAATTCTTCACATGATTTGGTAAGTGGCATCTTCTTCTGGACATCTCTCTCTAAATGTTGTGGTATTCTTCCTTGTAAATAAAGGGTAAAGAAAAGGACTATTGATTTTACTAATTGCAAATCTCAAATTTTCTTTCATTTAGCTCATGTCAGTCTCTTAGAAAGTGGAGTTGTGAAAATTTTTCTGCCCGCGCAAGGTCATTTGTACCTATATATATGCAACAGTGAAATTATTTACTTTTTATAATTTCGGCCTTAGGTTTTCAAGTCTGCCTAGAAATTGTTACTGGAATCCAAACATGAATATGGATTTTGGGGTGCATGTGGATACCTTCCCCCTCCAAATGCTAAGCTAGCATGTAACCTACTCTGAGCATGTACTTTTAAGCTTTAGTTGGTAGGGATGAAGGGAAAATACAGAGATAAAAAGTGAAACAAAAAAAGAGAAGTTAGCTGGTATATATTGTTGGATAGATGGAACAGTGGATGGAACAGAAAAGATGTCTCTTTTCTTTCTTGGTAAGATAAAAAATTGATAGGAAGGAAGATAAAATCATTAGATACTTACAGGTTTCCTATCAGTAATGTTTTTTGGAACATTTAGAATTTTCCTTTCAATCTCTTTTACCAGGATGTACAATTTTTTCCTCAATTTGTATGGAAGTTCGTGTATATTATAAGGAAAAAGAATTGATTCTACTATTTAAGTACCTTACTAATGAAATAAATTGTGGGGCTCTAGAGAGAATGATCTTCATATATATTTTTTTAATTTCTGCCTGCCCTTTCCTTTTTCAGTTCTTGGTTTGTCCTTTCCTGTGAATCATGTCTTACTTTGAGAATGGAAAGTAGTTTTTGCCATTTGTCTGGCATTCCACCATGAGGTTGTTAGGGTTTGTTTTATGTGGAAACTACCCCTAGGTTTCATGTGCTCTTCTTGCCTTCCCCTCTACCCTTTTCCTCTAATTGGAGAAGTCTTGGATTTGGGAAGGAAATTCATATTCTTCTGACTACAAAATTTCCTAATTTTAGGTGATGATTACTGGTGACCAAGCTTTGACAGCTTGCCATGTTGCTGGCCAAGTTCATATTGTATCAAAACCAGTATTGATTCTTGGTCCAGTGAAGAATGGAGAAGAATACAATTGGGTATCACCAGATGAGATGGAGAGGATTCGCTACAGGTTAAGTTTCTGTCTTTGTTATCTACTGTATTTTCTTTACATGTAATTTCCTTTTTCTGGGTTTAGATTCTCATAAAACTTGCTGAGAATAAGTATTGGTTCTTCCATATATATTAAGGTTTGTTTAATCTTACATTTTGTATGGAATTAGTCATATTGCCCTTGCCCCGCTGATCTGGTGTGTAGTATTACTGCCAGCCCCCCTCCCCGAGCCTTCCTTATTCTTCTGCTTAACTGGACTGACAAAAGGATTTGACCTGACATTCAGTGAGAAAGAGGTTGAAGCTTTATCTGAAACTCATGATCTCTGTATTGGGGGTGACTGCATCGAAATGTTACAACAGACTTCTGCTGTTTTACGAGTCATTCCTTTTGTTAAGGTTGCAACTCTACCATCCATTTGTTATGGTCTTCTGCATCATGTAATCTAAGTAATTCCTGCCACAATGCCATTGTAGGTTTTTGCGAGGGTTGCTCCAGAGCAGAAAGAACTAATCATGACCACTTTCAAGACAGTGAGAAGGATAACTTTAATGTGTGGTGATGGGACCAATGATGTTGGAGCTCTTAAGCAGGTAATTTTTTTTAAGGGTTTTTAGGTTGTACACTCATTTTGGCTTCTCATTTTAGCTCTACGTATCTTTGTTTAAGGCAGGTCTTATTTTGTTTAGAGCATTTAAGTTTTGTAGACTTACTTTGGCATCTCATTTGAGCTTTATGTATCAAGGCTATATAGTTTTATTTGTTTATTGTGCTGCCATTGGTTATCAATCTATGAATAATCCCATAACAAATAAAAAAAAAAAGAAATAAATCTTGCCTAGAAATCAACTTAACTAAGCCTCAAGTAGGTAATGGGATGTGCTGGATGAGCTGTCTAAATACCTCGTAGGATTACATTGGTCAGTCATAATTATTTTTTGGCTACAAGATTGATCTGTCTTTTTTATCTGGTTGGGATGAAATTGAAATTGAAATCCAAGTTGCCAAAAGTCTTTCTGTGTTGTTTGTGGCATGGCTGAGATGCAGAACTACAATGTTTTATTTACCATCCTTTGGTTAAATTATAGAAAACTTTGTGTATACATACAAGGTTTTTTTCCCTCTTTACTTTGTCATATTTTACCATTTGTATCTATTGATTTTATTATAAATTCTTTTCCACTGTTGTTTCGTGATTTTTATGCAAATATGGATTAATTTGTGTCCATATTTTGACTAAATCTAATAATGAATTTAGTTTGTAAGCAAAGCAACATCAATCCAATGGTGTCGTTTGATAGAAATTTTTCTGCTTACAATATTTGGTTTAAAATTAAAAAAAGTGAAATTAGTTGTTCAGAGAAGCTAAGATAGCAGAAATGTATGGACATGTAATACCCTACTTCTTTTCAGGCAGATGTAGGTGTTGCCCTATTGAATGCAGTGCCTCCAACTAAAAGTGAAAGTTCTTCACCAGGGACATCTAAAGATGAAAGCACAAAGTCATTAAAGTTAAAGAAATCGAAGCCTAGTGTAGAAGCAACAGGCAAAGCTGTGAGTCTTAATGCAGAAGCCTCTTCAAAAGGCAAAGTTGCTACAAGATCAGAATCTAGCAACCACACAGCCAGTAACCGGCATCTTAATGCTGCAGAGATGCAGCGGCAGAAGCTGAAGAAGCTAATGGATGAGCTGAATGAGGAGGGTGATGGTCGCTCAGCTCCTATTGTCAAACTGGGAGATGCCTCGATGGCATCCCCATTCACGGCAAAACATGCATCAGTTGCCCCAACCACTGACATCATTCGTCAGGGACGCAGCACTCTCGTGACTACCCTTCAGATGTTCAAGATACTTGGCCTTAACTGCCTGGCTACAGCTTATGTCTTGAGTGTGATGTATTTGGATGGTGTTAAGCTGGGTGATGTCCAGGCTACGATCAGTGGTGTATTTACAGCTGCTTTTTTCCTGTTTATCTCACATGCCCGCCCACTGCCCACCCTTTCAGCGGCACGGCCCCATCCCAATGTTTTCTGCTCCTACGTCTTCCTTTCTCTCATGGGACAGTTTGCAATGCACCTATTTTTCTTGATTTCTTCTGTGAAAGAAGCTGAGAAATACATGCCTGAAGAGTGCATTGAGCCAGACTCGGACTTTCACCCCAATCTAGTGAACACAGTTTCATACATGGTGAGCATGATGATCCAGGTAGCTACATTTGCAGTCAACTACATGGGTCATCCTTTCAACCAGAGCATCCCGGAAAACAAGCCGTTCTTGTATGCTCTTGTGGCTGCTGTTGGTTTCTTTGTGGTTATAACATCCGATCTGTTTAGGGACTTGAATGATTGGTTGAAGTTGGTTCCATTACCCTTGGGATTGAGGGATAAGCTATTGCTGTGGGCTCTACTAATGTTTCTGGGCTGCTATCTGTGGGAGAGACTGTTAAGATGGGCTTTCCCTGGTAAGATCCCAGCCTGGAGGAAGCGGCAACGGGTGGCTGCTGCTACTTCAGAGAAGAAGCAGGTCTAAATGAACGGAGATTGGATTGGTGCAGTTACTCTTGGAATGTGTTTGTTTTGAAAAGCAGATGCTGGTTCTAGGATAGAAGTAAAGCTAGACCGAAGGTAAAGAGATTATTAGCTCTCTCTAGATATGCAACTGTTGCCAGGTTAATCGTAGGGCTTCCTCCCTTGAAATGGGAATTTTTGTCAAACGTTATATTCTCTATACTGAGAAGGTGATTCTTTAGCAACTGTGATTTTTTTTAAGCTCAGGAGACCTGGAAGAATAGTTTAGACACGTAAAAGCAAATCTTACGTTGTGAGCTATACAGACCAGAAATTGATGAGATTTACCACAGAATTGTCGGTTGTTATCCTAGGATTATGATTCCTTCAACTATTCATATGAATGTCTGAAAAACATGTGACCCTGTCAACTGCAGGCAGTTATGGCTACTTCTTCCGAGTATGAATGTTTCAGCCTTTTTTCTTTTGAATCATGTATACATATGGTCAGATAAATATCTCTGTCTAGGATGTGATAGATGAATCGTTATTTGTCCTAGAAACCGTGTCGATGCCTGAGTGATTTCTTTGCCGGGAGACAAATCATGCTTCATGCTGTAATTAATTACTGCTGCTGGGTTGATTGGGAAACATAAAAGAGTAATGGTTATATGATATGGTACAGATCAGAGCAGCAGTGCTTCAAAAGAGTATTGTTCCATCTTATTTTCTTCACTCCCAATCCAACTCTGTTATTAACCCAAAATCAACAAACCCCTCCAACATCCCTGAATATTGTTGCAATTCAACTCTTTACTTGTCCGATACAAATTCATTAGAAGATGTGGATGGATCCAAACCCAAGCATGTTTCTACTTGTATGCTTCGATAACTTGTTCATCATTCACGCTATATGATTGTTGGGCGTCACAGGTCTCTTTCTCTGCTCCAGCCCCACTTTCTTCTTCACAATCGCTCTTAAGGCCCTCCTTCCTCTCCCTCGTCAAAACCTGCCCTCATTGAAATTTTCAATGAACCTAACAAGGCCTAATTTGTTAAAGCAGCCAATATGAATACCTCTGGTATTTCGATATTTTCCATAGTTTATACACAAGGACAAAATTATGATAAAATTGTATAAGTTGAGTTTGTGAGGTTGTCTTTTAAAATTAATTTAAGAAAATTACAATTGAAAATCCCAATCAATGGATAGATATAAATTATTTTAAAATATATCAAGTATTTGAATAACTTTCATTAAAAATTTAATACTTAAATAGACATTTTTTTATTAAAATTTGACTTAATATCTAAATAAGCCTCTAAACTATATAAAAAAAAATCAATTATATCCTTATCCTTTTATTGGATTCAAATAAATTTTTAAATTTTTATTTTGAATCAAAC
Organism: Theobroma umbraticum; assembly: GCF_002168275.2. Taxonomy (NCBI): domain Eukaryota; kingdom Viridiplantae; phylum Streptophyta; class Magnoliopsida; order Malvales; family Malvaceae; genus Theobroma; species Theobroma umbraticum. Next base: position 3,899,603 of record NW_018397259.1, on the reverse strand, counting down.
AAGCCATTTTCACTAACTGTTGACTAACGAAAGTTAGTCAACTGTATTATACTACGTCATCTACAATGTGAAATGATATCAATATTAGGTGGCATTAAAGCATGCTAATTAGAAATTAGATTTTCTCCTTCTACCCATCTAAATGTCTAAAAATAGTTAAGGATTTGAAAAAAATTAAAAAAAAAACTAATTGTTTCAAACTAAGTCTTGACTATTCTTAACATAGTGTTTTTAACCAAAATAATAAAAGCAATTGGGTTTGAAAAAAACCCAAACATCAAGGTTTAGAATTTATGAAAGTGAGAAATATGTAGGAGAAGACTTTTTGTTACAAATCTTTTTCATAATCATAAATACCTTTAGAATGAATACATGCTTCAGGTTTGGGAAACTCATCTTCAATTTGTATCTGCTTCTCAACATAACAAATTTTTTAAAGAGGCCTAAATTTTATTTTTATAACTTTGTGTTGGGGATTATAGGAGTACTTTGTTCAAAATTTGAAGTTTCAAATTTGATATCGGAAGAATATTTCTCTTCAATATATGGTATATGCTAATCATTAGTATCAAGCTTCGAATTCTCATTCTCACTGAGTTTCCAATTATGAAGCAATGCCATAATCATCCATAAAGGGGATGGATAGATCAGTAAGAAAAAGGCTTTCTTTTTAAGGGTTGATTTTCTTGCTCTAAACCCTATCCTATCCTGGAACTATAAGTTCTATCGAAAGCTTGGACAGTTTTGGCAAGAACTTAATCTTTTTCCCTAAACCCTATCTTGGAGATTCTAGAGCTACAGGTTCTAGACAGTTATAGCAAGATATCGCCAAATGAGCCTGGACTTTTCATCAATATGATTTTTAATGTTTTTTTTTTTCTACACCAAGAAGAGTTTCGACGTACATTTATTCAGGTAAGAGATTAAAAAGGGTGTTGTAAATTTAGAACGTGTAAAAAGAATAATTTTATTTTGAAAAGAATTGTATTTTTTTAATATAAAAATTAATATAAATTTATATAAATAAAATAAAATGACATGTCAATATATCATATTACGGATGAAGTGGTATAAAATTATTAATTATATTATTAATTAATGAAAGTTAATTAATATTTAGTAAAAAAAATTTATTTAATTTAAAATAAAAATTTATTTAATTTAAAATAAAAATTTAATTTATTTTTTTTATATGATTCAAAGACTTATTTGAATATTTTATCTTAAAATTTGGATAAAACTTTGTCATTTTATAATTATTGATTATGATTTGTGCATTATTTAGTTAATATTACAAAACTTGATATTTATCCCATCCCACGACAAAGACAAGCATCAAACGTGCGCAGACAAAATCGCGCGACTGAACGAGAAAAGCGGGTCGGCGTTGGAACCAACGAGCGGGGCCACTTTCTGCTGCGTAATTGTAAAATCCATTTGCCAGGAAACTCTCTCCTAATTTAAGTTCAAAAGGACGCGTCTTTTTGTAGACTTATATATAGATTTGCTTAGCAGTGAAGGAAACTCAATCAAATTTAAATCACAACGAGCCTTCCCTACTGTTAATTTAAAACTCACCATGTTCGGCTGCGCAAGTCAAACTCGATGTTGCCCGAAAGAAAGAAAGCTAAGGGCAAGAAAGGCGGCGATTGCACTCAAGGGTGTCAAGCGCCGCCTTTTATTCTCCCAAAGGCTTTCTAAACTGCTGCCGATGAACACACGGGTGGGTATATCTTTGAGCTTCGTTCTTGTTCATTTTGTTCTTTGGGTTTGTTCCTGCAGAGCTCTTACATGGTTTTGTTGATTTTGTGTCAGACGGTCAAAATAAACGCAACCATAACTCGGTTGAAGAGGGAGATGAAAGAAATTAGGGAGCAACAGAATAGCATCAGAGAAGGGCAAAGGCAAGTTAAAGAGAGATTCGATGACGTTTTATCTGAATGCGAAAAGTTACGCGACGAGACTCAGCTCATTACGCAGCAGAGTATTTGTACCGGCTTCCGCCTCGCCCTTATGTTTCAAATCCTTAAGGCACGACAGAACAATGACTTCACCAAGGCCGCCCAATTGACTACTTCTCTCCGGTTGGTCTCAGCCCCTCACCCTAATAAACGGTCATTTTCTGATGACTAGTCATTTCTACGTTGAAACCAACACTGTTAGGCTTTCCTAATTAACTAAGGAACGATTGCTACTCTGAAATTTTAACTAAGTCGGAAAAATCTAATGTTCAATTTAAGAGAGAACCATCACCTTCACGCTGGTATAGTTAAAACTAACAGAGACAAACAGGGGATCAGAGAGTGATTCTCCCGAAACAGGGGACGCTCTAACTCAGCATGATTTATTGAAAGTTTAAACTCTCAAATACCAAATCCCTGGCTTGTTCTCAAAAGCTTTAATTCATTTTCTTGAAATATATAACTTAAATTTTTCTTCCCTGTTTCCTGTTTTGTTCCAGTGAACTGATAGCGCAGCAGAAGAACCAAAATAGCGCAGCAGAAGAACCAAAGTTTGCAGCAAGGTGATGGGGCAAAGGGCAAGTGACAAATTGATGGCAACGTTGTCGAATATCAGTAGTTCTAAGTTGTGTGTGCCTCTTTTATGAGTTTTATCTTATGTGGCTTTGCAAGGTTATGCTTCCTCTGTAAGGTGGATTGACTGGATCCTAGAAACCGATGTAAAAAAAGTCAGCTTTAATAAATCTCTTATTCAGTAGAGTTATAGAGATTTCTACTTATTTTCGACATGCTCAAACCATGGGAACGTTAGCTCTTGAGCAAACGATAACTGATTCGCTGCCATTTTTATCGTGCATCACTATTGGAGGAAAGCACAAGCTGTTCCACAAACAGATCCAAGTGCTCCTGTAAAGCGAGGAAAAGACAGATTCTGGTGCTTCAAAAATAGAAGGGAAGTACATCTGTCACGCACCGCGACATCAGCCCAGAGGATGGATGCCTTGAGAACACCAAGGACAGGAGATCAAGGCAACCAGCCGAGCAGATATAGGCTAAAAGGGGGCTATGGATCTGATCAGGAGGGCTGGAGATTGTGCACACTGGGCGCTCAGCTCGCTTGCGCACCAGCTAAACACCACAGCAAACAAGCAGCGTGCCAAGCGCTGCTCCAATGGTTCGCTCGCTATTCCAACGGGTAGAAACAGTCTTCTACGGGCTAGAAGTTTGAAAATGTGGCAGTGGCTCTTCCTAGCTGTTAAAGAGTGGGGGAGGGCTTCATAAGAGGTTCCCTTGGCCTATGCAAGGGCACACTCACCAACTGTTATGGGCATAGGTTTTTTAGGGGCTTTTCTTGTATAAATATTGTATATTTGTGAATACAGTATCTTTTTCCTCACTCCTTTCTTACTTACTTTTCTTTGTACATTTTGTTGGCTAAAGATCGAACTAGATGACAATTCAAATTAGTCTAAGATATGGTATATTATCTTTAAAGATAATTTTTACTTTTTTAAAATATGAAACTTGGTGTAAATAGACTAAAACGATTGCCTCTCAAGATTCAATAAGTTTTTTTAAATTAGTTTACATAAACAATTAAGGATATAAGAACAACAAAAAATAAAAGAGAAGGAACCTGTTAAACAGAGAAAGGGAAAGTAGAGAAACGAAAGTAATGAGAACCGAAGGTTAAGGGTTAAACAGAGAAGAGGAAAGCATACTCTTTTTAATTAGTTTGTGCACATAATCAAAGGTTAGCTAGAGAATAAGGGTTAAACACAAAAGAGGAAAGCAGACTCTTTTTAATTAGTTTGTGCACATAATATAATCAAAGGTTAGCTAGAGAAGAAGAAAGCAAACAAAAGAAAGCAAGGTTACCTAGAGAAGAAGAAAGCAGAGAATAGGAAATAGTGAGACCTTACGGTTAAGGGTTAAATAAAAAGAAGAGGAAAGCGAGTTAAGCAAGGAAGATGAAAGCAGAGAAGAGGAAATATTGAGAGGAAAGTAGAAATGAAGAAAGCAAAGAAGAGAAAGCAATGAGAACCCAAGGTTAAGTGTTAAGTAAAAAAGAAAAAAATAGACTCTTCTTAATTAGTTTGCCCAAACAATCAAGGATATAGGAACAACAAAAAGTAAAAAAGAAAGAACCTAGCAAGGTTAAGCAAAGAAGAGGAAAGCAAAGAAAACGAAAGCACGAAGAGGAAATAGTGAGAGTAAAGTAGAGAAGAGGAAACAGTGAGAAGAAGAAAGTAGAGAAGAAAAAGCAATGAGAACCTATTGTTAAGGGTTAAACAAAGAAGAGGAAAATAGACTCTTTTTAATTAGTTTGCACAAACAATCAAGGATACAATAATTATAAACAAAGAAGAAAAAACCCACCAAGGTTTAGCAGAGAAGAGGAAACAGATAATAAGAAAGTAGATAAAAGAAAATAATGAGAGGAAAGTAGCTAAGAAGAAAGCAGAAAAGAGGAGGTAGTGAGAACCTAGAGTTAAGGGTTAAATAAAAAGAAAAGGAAAGTAGGTTAAGCAAGGAAGAGGAAAATAAAGAAGAGGAAATAGTGAAAGGAAAGTAGAAAAGAAGAAAGCTAAGAAGAGGAAGCAATGAGAACTCAAGGTTAAGGGTTAAACAGATAAGAGGAAAATACACTATTCTTAATTAGTTTACACAAACAATCAGGGATATAAGAAGAACAAAAAATAAAGAAGAAATAACCTAGCAAGGTTAAGTAGAGAAAAAAAAATTAGAGAAGAGGAAACAGTGAAAGGAAAGTAGAGAAGAGGAAACAATGAGAAGGAAAAATAGAACAGAAGAAGCAGTGAGAACCCAAGGTTAGGTTAAGTAGAGAAAAGGAAAGTAGACCTTTTTAATTAATTTGCTTAAAAAATCAAGGATACAGGAGTAATAAAAAATTTTAAAAAAAAGAACCTGGCAAGGTTAAATAGAAAAGAGGAAACTAGAGAAAAAGAAAGCAAATAAGAGGAAAGCATTGAGAACTGAGGTGAGAAAAAGAGACAGTGAGAGGAAATTAAAGAAGAAGAAAGTAGACAAAAGGAAGCAGTGAAAAGAAAAAAACAAAGAAGAGGAAATAATGGGAACTCAGGATTAAGCGTTAATTTGAGAAGAGGAAAGTAGACTCTTCTTAATTAATTTGCACAAACAATTAACGATACAAAACAACAAAAAATAAAGAAAAAAGAACCCAGCAAGGTTAAGCAAAGAAGAAGAAAGTAGAGAACAACAAAACGGAGAAGAGAAAAGGAGTGATAATTGAAGTGAGAAGAGGAAAAAATGAGAGAAACATAAAGAAGAAGAAAGCAGAGAAGAGGAAGTACCGAAAACCCAAGGTTAAGGGTTAAGCAAAGAAAAGGAAAGCAAACTCTTCTTGATTAGTTTGTACAAACAATCAAGGATATAGAATAATAAAAAATTAAAAAAGTACCCATTAAAGTTAAGTAAAGAAGAGGAAAGTAGAAAAGATGAAAGTAGTGAGAAAGTAAACTCTCTCTTATTAGTTTGCATAAATAATAAAAATGCAAGAACATAAAAAAATTAAGAAAGAACCCATCAATGTTAAGGAGAGAAGAGGAAAGTAATGAGAGTTGAGTTATGAGCAAAGAGAGGAAAGTGGACTCTTCTTAATTAGTTTGCACAAAAAATTAAAGATATTGGAACAATAAAAAATAAAGAAGAAAGAACTCACAAGGTTAAGTAAAGAAGAAGAAAGTAGAGAACAAGAAAACAGAGAAAAAGAAAGTAATCAGAACTGAGGTGAAAAAAGGAAATAATGAGAGAAAAGTTGAAATGAAGAAAGCAAAAAAGAGGAAGCAATGAGAAAAAGAAAATAAAGAAGAGGAAATAGTAAGACCCTAGGTTAAAGGCTAAGCAGTGAAAAGAAAAACAGACTCTTGCACAAACCATCAAAGATATAGGAACAACAAAAAATTAAATCAAGGTTAAGCAGAGAAAAGGAAAGTAGAAAAGCACAAACAATCAAGGATACAGAAACAACCAAAAATTAAAAAAGAACCTATTAAGGTTAAGCAGATAAGAGAAAAGAGAAAAAAGGAAAGTAGTGAAAACTAAGATGTGTTAAGGTACAAAAGTATCACTTGTGTGTGTAAGGGGAAAACTTGCATTTTTTCAAGGCTTGATCCTATCTCGTGTGCACGTGAGCTCACTTTGTTTTCTTGCTTACAACAAGTCTATGATGAGTTTGCTTATATCAAGCACTAACATATTTTGTACCTAGGCAATGTAAGATAGAAACCTTATGAGATATCACTGTATATCTAATAATCCCTTACATATTTCACAAAAGTTCGTAATAGGAAGTTTTGTTAGGTCTAATCTCATTTGAGTGTAATGCATTGAGATTGGTGCTTTTTGAGCTACCAAGTCTAGAAAGAATAAAATGTAAGTAATAAAATTTTTGTAAAGTTTCTAATTTATATGAACCATAAATTCTTTATGTGAAATATGATTTTTATCCATTGTTGTCGATTTTATCATGCAAGTGCACAAGTCGTAATAAGTAATATAATAGTAAGTAGAATGTTGAATCTCATAGAGAATTATACCAACTATTACTAAGTACTAAAATTAATATAACTTAATCTTATTCAAACAACTGAATTAAAATGATTAATTAAAAGTCAAACCAAAACTAAATAATAACTAAACTATATCTAAAAGCTGATTGAAAAAACTTTACTAGGAAAATTCAATTAATAAAAAGTCTAGAAATATAATATCTCTTAACATTTCGTCTTAATCTTGTTTTTCTCTTTGAATTTACTTTAATGAATTAAGTTAGTAACCTAGAGTCTCAATTTATTTATAAGCCTCTATCGAAGTTCTTATATTAAAATTACATTAAAAAGCATGCAATTGTGTTAAAGTTATATTTTTCATATACAAAGATAATTCTAGAAATTAACAACATATTCCTAGTAAAGTGTTTGTAAACTAAATAGTACAATGTTATATTATCAAGATTTTAATATGCATTTTTATATGTATACCAATGTTATATTTCTAAACAATTACCTTAACAATCACTTAATATGACACCAAACACAACCTCTGTTTCTTTTTCTTTGATATAGCTAAAATTTTGTTGAGAAAAAAAATATGGTCAAGAGCACAGTCAGGATAAAAGTGACTGACCATGAGCAATAACAATTTTATATATATATATATATATATATATATATATATATATACTCGTTGCTTCCTTAGAATTGATGATCTAGACTGATAGTTTGCACCTTGTATTCTAGTGTAATAACATATAACCCAATCTCTCAATTATTATGTAGTCGAAATATGCCCCATTCACAAATGTGTCTCAACCTATATATATGAAAGTTGCCAAGTCAACGCTTAGATGCTTATTGCATAACTCAACATTTTATCATGTGGACATATAAGTGTACTATGTGTTTTGTAAATGGTTCTTCTAATAAGGAGAGATGAAGTATTGCAACAAGTAAGGTGAGATGCACTAAAGGCAACATGGAAGAAGATTGGAGCAATCCTTGAAGTGTTGAGTCCTTTGTGGTGAAAGGTAAGAGATACATGTTAGGAAAAAGGTAAAAAAATTGTGGTGGTGAGCATGGTGAAGCGAAGAGAGAGTATTTAGAAAAAGCTTTAAGAAGAGAATATGTTAAAGAAGGGAATTTGGTGAAATTCTTATATCTCTTAAATTTTTAAAACTCATATACTCATACACACACACCCCAAGTAAAAATAATTTCTTAAGCGTAATTGGATAAAAACTTTTTATTGGTTATCATGGAAAACCACATTTAGGAGAATATGTGTATCATGTAATAACACATTCATCATAGGGATAACATGGTAGCCAACTACATGTGTGGGTATGTGTATTGGATAGTGGGAAGATGTTTTGATTTATTGACATTGTGGAGCTTAAAGCCACATATCAATGTGTCAAGTGTTTTTTTGAGAAAGAGGGAAAAGGTAAAGCACATGCGTTTAAAGGAAATGTTAAAAGAAATACTCTTTAATTACTTTCATAATTTAATCATCAAGATAAACTTTTTAAAATAAAAATTAAAATAACACATAAACTAATACTTGTTTTAAGTTGTCTTTTTTTGCTCTTTATCTGACTTAACTGTCTTATATTTATTCATATTTTACAAAATAAAATTTTAAAAAATAATAACATGTTAGTTAAGATCAGACATTCACATATTTCAATAATAATTTTTAAGTAGACTAAATTAAATTAGATCTTTATATAATTTCAAATAGCAAATAGAAAATTTTTCTATTTTAATATATTTTATATTAAAATATTTTTTTATAATTGATCTTCAACAAATTTTTAATAAAAAAAGTAAAATGTAATGAGATTTTTATAATAGGAAATACAGAATACAAATATATATTAAATGTTAATTTTTTTTATAAAAAAATGATTTTCAAACTTCTTAAAGAGAAAAGATAGATAAAAATTTGAAAAGAAAAATAGACACTTATTCCTATGCTCTGACCGGAAATTTTTATGTCATTGGGAGTCTTTTGACAACACTCATAATGGCGTGCTGTATAGAAAGTTTGAAAATATTTGGCTTTGTGTGGGTTCAGTCTACGAAATCGGTACGAAAGGACAAAACAAACAAAGCAAACGATAGCAAAGGACAAGGTTATTTAGATTCTAATTGAAGTGGCCCTGACAAAAGCGCAATCGTAAGATTCGCGAGGTTTTCTTGTGATATGTCACAATAAATCGGCTGAGTCGAACGAGCCCTGACCGCATGGCAGAATTTGTCCCAACCCCACCTACTTTTCGTGACGCAATTATTTTGTCTGTTGCTTGTGTCACACGTCACAATCCTTATCAGTCCTTTTACTTGATGCACTTGATATTTATGGAAAGGGTTATGACATGGTGTAGTCAACAAGGTCATGCTGGCATCTGTTTGCAAATATCCGGGATGGACAGACATAAAGTGAATGATGTCAGATGACATAAGTAAAGTGTTAAAATGTTTTATTAATTATATTTTTTATATTAAAATTTTATATAATTAATAATATTAATAAATTTATTAATTTTTTATTATTTTATAGGTGTGATCAAAAATTTCAAATTAAAATAGATTTATTTATGATATAGACAATATCTCATCATTCATTGAAGATAGACTTCTCTATTGAACAATGTGGAATTATCGCAATCGATCATTCTCATTACCAACTAATCCTTATTTTACTCCAACGGTTGGTACTTGGATCGATTTATCTTGACTAACAACGAAGATCTAAACTTTTTTTTTTTTAATTTTTTTTCAGCAAACATACATAAGATCAAACCATTTGATAAACTGTTCTTTCTTTGATTTTGTTGTACGATCAGCTTTCCATGAATCAAATACCAGTCTAAATGATCCATCTTCAATCAATTGGGTGTTGATTTTCTTGGTTCTGCTGTGGCATCATGAGTTCACTGCAAATTAATTTGTCATTAAACGGAGAATAAAATTATAGTCCAATGGATACGACAAACTCGCAGAGACTAAAAATATTTGAAGAAAACCAACCCGAGAGACCGAGTGAGGAGATCAACCATAGTTGCATCCCCTTCATCTTCAGCACTGACAATACCGTGCATGATATCAATGCAAGCCTGGGCCCAAGCACTTTCTTCAACCAACTGCCTTTTCACTTTTCTTAATTGATTACATTTTTTCTCTATCCTTTTAAGCTCTGCTTTTGATTTCTTCTCCAATTTTCTCATCCGAATTCTCTTAGCTCGCTTCTTTACCGTTTTCTGTTCCAATCGCTTCACAATGTCCTCCAATTCCTTTTTGCAGGGAAGCAAAACAAAGATAATTTCATGAAAAGAACACTAAAACAGATAGGATCATTAGCATACGAAAAAAGTAGTAATTAAGATATGGAAACTCGAAGAATCTACCGATGCTAGCTACCTCAAGCTTCATTGAATTCCTCGGAACTTTCACTTCACTTGCTTTCCTTTTCGCCATGGAATAATCGTTCTTTTTGTCCAAGAATAGGTACCGCAGTGCACTGCTATTGAAACTTCCGCGAAAGAACAAACAAGTCTACTTATAGATGGGTTATGACAGAAGAACCCTTAAGTAAACTAAACCCCGAAAGTTCCAGATAAAAGAGAGAGAATTGGAGATAATGCATGCATTGAACCTGGTCATTGACTGTCGAATCAGCCGGAGCCGCGTCTAGAACACCGATCAAACCATTCTAGACGGGGTCAAAGATTCTGCAAGTTCTCTGGAATTTCTATCTCATCGATCGTTATCTACGTGTCTAAAATAGTTCACGCTTTTTCTATGGTTACTAATGTTTGACATTACCAAATAGAAAAGAATTTTGCTACTGAGTGTATTTAAGGTTATTGCTGTTACTAAAATTCAATAAACAATTATGTAATTTCATTATTCAATAAACAAATATGAAGCACATATATATATATATATATTTGTGATCCAAGTATTTAATTTTATGATAAATGTATGTATTCTTGTTTAAAAAAATGAATTCAGAAAGCACTGATGTAGATTTTTTTTTTTATTCTCAAATTGGTTTGATATATATATGACAAGGTTTAAAGAAAAAAGAGAGTCTAATTTTAGATTAATGCTTTCGGTAGAGGAGTTATAGTCATTGGGTCAAGTCTAATAATTATTAGAAATTTTTTAAAAATATAACTATATATATTTAACTTATTAATAAAATTAAAAAATACTGACGATATGAACTTTCTCCCAATGAAAAAAAGTATATATGAAAGAATTCATTTTTATTAGGAAGTGGCAAACCAAAGTAATTGATGTAACTATGCATATTTTTTGAAGTATTTTCATATAGTTTATTTATCTTTACTGCTTTACTTAAGTAAATTATTTAAATCAGAAGATTTAAGTTGCAACAAACAATTTGTCGCTGTCTAGAACGGAAACCAACATTTCATTACAAAGTACTTTTAATTTTTTTAATAAGAAAAAGGATTTTATGTTTTGCATTCTTTAACATAAGTATTAAGGACATTAATTTATATTTTTATGATATATTTGTCAAAAAATACTCGAAAACCCTAAGAATATTATGATATATATCATATGACCTCTTGACATATTTAATTTCATAATAGGATACTCGAAAGCCTTATTTTGATTATAATATTCATTGGGACTTTCTTGACCCAATACCCAAAAGAAAATTATTTTTGCATACTTTACAACGGTTTGTTGCTAGCCTTTATTTGGGAGGGTCGTACTTTCATAAAATGGTATAAATATATATTCCTAAACTTTGGAATGTCAGCATCAAGCATTATTTTGATAGAGTATACTGTTTCCTTTAGTGATGAAGACATCAGAGGAGGTCGTAATCTTGGCCTATCGCACGTCCCACCTATGTTGACATCTTTAACGTACGATAATCGCACGATTACCCTTAAATACCATATTATCCTCTTGGTCCCTTAACTTAGGACTACGCTCACTTTGGTCATCCAAGTTCAAAAATTTTTTATTTAAATCTCTAATTTTATGATTAGGATTCAAATGTATGTCTTTTTTTTTTTTTTTTCATTTGAGGGTTTTTCCTTTGTCACGCATGGATAAAAGTATGGGTTTAAGATAACAAAAGAATTTTAAATGGAGAATCAAAATAAATGAAGAAAATAGCTGAAAATTTTATGTTATCTTGAATAATTTACTTATTTTAGTCCATGTCAAAATCCTCCCAATTGTATGACATCTTTTTTGGTATTTTTTATTCAAATGATATTAATGACAAAAATACATATTCCCAATTAAATCATGATGTAAAAAAATGGTAAGAGTGAGGTAGGATTTGAATAGAAATTTTTAATTTTTTCCAATACTCTTTACTAAAAAAAACAATGTTTAGGCATTTAATGAGAAGTTTTTTTTTTTTTTATGAATTTTGGATATGAAAGTGACAGAACCCCTTAAGCCTTGGAGAGATCAAAACCAAAAGTGTTTATCCGTACAATAATGATCTATAAAAGGAGGCAGCTCCTAGCAGAACGCTCCTCCGATACTTTCCAAAGGCTTGTCTCGTTACATTTTCTTTTCTTTCTTCTTCTGTCTCTTTATACTCTTTTCTATTTTCCCAGTAAATAAAAAATGTAAGGATGAAGTGTCTGAAGATGAAACTTCCAGTTCCAGCAAACATCTTTCTCTCTCAGGACAAGGCTGCCGTTTTCTCCTTATTGGACCTATTAGCTAAAAACACAGGCTCTTTTCTGTCTCCGTCGATTATCCTTGCTTTCTCCAGAGTACCGAGACATATCATGTTAACCTTTCTTCATTAACGCCATTCTGGCTTGAACCATTCAACAATTAGATTAACCAAGTTTTTGCAGTGATTGCAATATTTAGCCATTATTATCGGAACTGGACCAGATAATTGACGCGTTCAAAGTTTTGAATCTTGGGTACTGGTTCAATCATCAGATTATTCAAGTCAATATTGAGTGAATAATCTTTTTTTGAAAAAATGGATCACTACATTTTTCATAAACTCGATCTATCAATACGGATTTTTTGGAATTAATTGCACAAATAATCTACTTGAAGAATTGACTTTAAATCAAGAATCGAGTCACCCGGTTCAACTAGCACGCTAGTCCAAATCTGATAATTATGTATTTAGTTATTATCTTATTGCTTGTACATGCTCGTTTAGCAAAGATAAAAATTATTAGCCAAAATTGAAACGTGAAAACCGTATAGAGAAATTAGCAAGCTAGTAAGATTATTATTCTAAAAACTAATGATGAAATTTTTAAGTTCCACAAACAAATTTATATATATATATAAAATACGCGTTCATATTGTAATTATGTTAATTTATTAGTTTTCTTAATTATAATCTAACCAACATCTAACAATTTTATAAATCCACTAGTGGGAAATAAAATTTTTGTCGTTGGCGTATGAAAGAATTTGCCCTACCATGTACGGCGAGTTATCAAGTCTCGAGTCAACAATAAAATTACCCCTCAAAACAAGCAAACGTCTTTCCACAGTGGTTACGTCATTGGCTATGGATCAATTGAGACGTCAGCGTCATATACTGGCTTTAACTCCGCAATATAAATGGGGATTTGTTCTCCCAAAAGCTGCTGGTGAAATCCGTGGTTGGCTTGTCGGCATGGGCCCCCACCAATGAGTAAAGTACACAATCGGGCGTTTCTTTCCTTTGTGTCGGACCATCGCACGTTGAACCGAAGGTATCCCGCGCGAGTCGCCACCAACCTCTCTGCGAGCGCAAAGTAGATTTGAACATAAATGTGACCCCATGGTGCCCGAAGAAATCCACACCAATTCCTAGAAAAGTCCTGCAGCTTTTTCTTATGTTTTAATAATTGAGGAAAGAGATTGGAATTATATTTTTTGAGTAAGAGATTATATATTAATTAATAAATTAAATATTTAAATGTAAAAATATCATACAGCTTAGTTCTGTTTTCTTGCAAAAGAAAAATCAAGAGCTCCTATGCACTGATTAGAGGGATCCTTTGTTGGATAACTTGTTTATTTTTTTTTAACTTTTAATGCTACAATAAAAAATATAAGAAAAAAAATTAAATATGTATTAATTTAATAATAAAATAAATTAATATTTAATGTACAAATAATGTATTGCTTCCATACATAATGAAGGCATCAAATCTTAATACCTCATTAATGAAATATTAATTTAGAAAATTAAAAATTGATAAAATCTCAAAATGATTTTAAATTTTAATGTGGTGTAAAGATTTGATGATATGATAGTATATAAAAATTATATATTATTAATGCATTAAACATATTTTTTAATAAAATAATAGATACGTGATAAGTTGTTATGAGATGCAATGGGTACAGAGGTTTTAGATTCAGACGTTATTAATTTGTCAAAATTATGGCCTTCCTCCAAATTTCCTCCAGCTATATTCCACATGTACAAGATTTTCTCTCTCTCTCTCTATTTATTTTTGTTTTTAAAACAAGATGTCTCTCTATATAAACACTTTTAAGGTCAGGATGTATCACCAGGGCCGGATTCTTTCTTTTTGGCTGGTTGCAATGACTTTGGGCGTCAACGTTAACAAATGTAGTAAGAAAAAAAGAGGGAGAGTGGCGTACGCAGAGGCGTTTCGCAAGGTCAGGCTCTCAACATTAATTGTGGGGAGGCGTCGCCAATCATCCCGAAGAAGAATTTGGGTAACTGTAATGTTGGTGTTGTTAAAACTTGTTATCATCTCTTATTGTTATAATCTTGCAGGATATGTAATTTTGTTTCTTTTGAAAAAAGCATGTTAATTTTCATTGATTGCCTCCTCCAAAATGCCATATTCAACCTTCAGCCTTCTTTGGTAAGAGACTGAAAATGGCATAAACAAAAGGCCTGGTTTGAGGGCTTTCAACTGTTCATTTGCTTTGAAGCATTCCTAAGATAACTAACATAGCTTGTTTCTGGGTAGAGAAACGTACATAATCTAAAGACATAATTTTGTAAAATCCTAGCTCACTATATCAGATTTGCAGGAGAGATGTCCTAAAAACAAACTCACAAAAGATATCCATCTTAAGTTCTTAAAGCTGAGAAAAGCACTTTGAGTTAGTAGTTCAGCAATCTTCACTGGTATGTACTTCAAGAAAAAGAGCCGCATGCTGGAAGCCAACGTACCTTACCCTTATGAAGAAACATCTGGCCCGTTACTTCACTCCTTGAGTAAGGATCCTGTACAAAGAAACAAGCCCAGCACCAAGGCCCTAGGTGGCCACCTGTGGTTCCCAAAATTCGAGTGTCCCTTTCTTTTTATACTTCTTGATATGTACTAAAACCAAATGGTTGTTGTTCCCACTTAACTATCTCCTGATCATTGTTAATCGTCATTGATCCTGGCTCATGCACGATGGTATTTACACTTCTTTTTTTGCTAGCAGAAAAGAAGGCTCGTGAACAAAAAAATGGTCACCAAATTAATGCAGTTAAAAATGGAGATGGAGGAGATTAGGGAGCAACAGAGTTTCATCAAAGAGGGGCAAAGAAAAGTTAAAGAAAGATTTGAAGCCGTTGAATCTGAATGCAGAAATCTTCATGCCGAGACGATGATCATTATGAAACAGAGTGTCTGGTCCAGACTCCGCCTTGGCATCATGTTTCAAATCCTAAAAGCACGAGAGAACAACGATTTCGCCAAAGCCGCTGAGCTCACTCTTGCTCTACGGTTGGTTCCATATTCACCATTTCTTTTTTTGTTGATATGCCAATTCATTTTATTTCGAAGGGACATGCATCTTGGCTTAAAGCCATTGCATCAGAGTACATGGTGCCCTTCCAGTAACAGGATACAGCTCAAGTGTATCCTGCTGGTGACTGATAACATCTCAAGACACTCCAAACTATGCAAACATCAGAAATAAGCATGCCCTGCCCATGAGCAATTTCCAGAAACAGCCCCATCGTAGATAACCTTGTATATCCACACACCAGAGGAACATATCCTGCATGTGAAAAATACCAGAATGCAATATCCACTTTCCACTACATATATATGCCACACGTACAAGCTAAAATTCTAAGACCTCTGCTTTAAGATATGGCATCTTTTGCAACTCCTTTCCATTTCCCATGACACCTTTAATCTCCTAGAACAACTTCTCTTGAATATGGTTCCATATTCACCATAATTTTCATTTGAAGAGTTTTCTCGTTAAACCAACGTAAATAGGCTTATATTTTGGCACTGGCAGACCACTAATCTTAAACTTTTGACTGGCTTTGAAATGTTCACATATAGACACAGGCTTCAGCCCAAGATACTTACTGCTTAAAAGACCAAGAAGGAAAAAGAAGGAAAAGCATAACAGAGACAAAACATGGCAGGAGATTTTTTTTTTTCTGAAAGGCAAATTCTAAGCTTTCATTAATCGACAAATGTACAAAAACTACCCTTTTAACATTGTAGTGTTGCAGGACGAAGCAGAGGGAGACAACCCCTCTCACCAAGCATGGTCTGCATAAGGACCTAAGCTACTTATTATATGAACTATTTAGCATGGAAGGAGAAATATTATACGAAGTTAAAGCCAAATTAACATGCTGCAAAGAAATAAAGATTAAGTGGCCGAATTCCTCATTCTTTAACATAATATATTGGAAGATTTAACAGAATAATTAAGAAAAAGTAAAGTTTGTTTTTCAAAAAATTTTGATAACATTGGTGACAAAACTAAATCCCTCTTTCTTTTTGTTCTTTTAATATGTATAGTGAATTGATAGCCCGGCAAAACCAGAATGAGCAAGCTTTGGAGCCAAGTGCTGGGGCATCTGGCAAATAAAACACTCGAGAACATCTGTGGTCCAAATGAAAGCAATGGCGACTGTTGTTTTTCTTCTATCTTGTGTGTTTATTGGGATCAAGTTTGAAGAGTTGCAGACTTTGACAGCTCGCTGCAGTTAGTTAGTTTTCTTCATGTAAATTAAGTTCAGGGGCATGTATTAGTGGTTTGTAATCATGTAATTTTGAATCAGTAGTTATTGGCTATGTGCTCATGTTGACCCTTACCATTTGGTCGTTTTCCCCTTTCTTCGTGTGTTAAAGGGGTAGTTGCTCTTTTTCTTGTATTTAAGGCTATTAGGCATTATTAATGAAGTGTGAGCTTTGTTTCAATTTTAACATGATATCAATGCTCCCTAAAGGATCTTAAGAGACTGACAACGTAAAAATATCACTAATAATTTTGTTTGTTTGGAAATTTTTGTTCTTAGGCTTCTTAAAGTATAGCACCTTAACCTTAGCTTCCTCAAGCTTTGATGTTATTACTCTGTTTGTGTTTACAAAACACAGGAGAAAATTATGCCATTTAGGCCGAAGATGGAAGTATATCTTACCGCTTTTGATTTATGGGATGTTGTGAAAGTGGGAGATGAGTCACCAGAGATCCAATCCCACAGTGACGCAAATGAAGCAATACAATGAGTTAAGTGACATACAATGAGGAAGTAACGAAAAGATATCTATTCAGTTGCGTAAAATGTTATTTTCATAAAAATAATGACTTTTGAATCGCTTAAGAATGTTTGGGATCACTTGAAAGAGGAGTTTCATGACATCGAGAGAACCTGTTAGATGCGCAAGTCTTGAATCTCCATAGAGAATTCGAGACGTTGAAGATGAAAGATGAAGAGAGAATTAAAGAATATTTTGATTAGATTGGACAATTTTGGATATGATATGGGAAAACTCGAGATTAAACAAGTTTGGATTTAAACTTAATATGTTTTGTGTTTAACAATGTCTTATACATTTAAGACACAAAAATTTTCGTATCTTAACGTGTGAGATAAGAGTAACATGTTTAATTAATCATGTTATCGTGTTTTAAACGTATAAATGTGTATAAACATATTTAATCGTGTTTAAACATGTATACATGACATGTTTATTAATTTATAAAAAATTAATAGTCGCAATTTATTTTAGCCTTACTTAAATAATTTTAAACAACTATTATAATAAGTTTTTTAAATTTTATAAAGATAATAATGTATTTATGCTATGCCCAAACCTTAATTTTGAATTTTTGTTGTGTTATATTTGATGTTATTTTTATTTTATTTTGTTATAATTGTTTTTAAATATAAATAATAAAATTATATTTAATTGTAAGTATTTTTATTTAAACGTCTGATTAATCGTGTCGCGTCGTATATTGACATGTTTAACAAATGTGTTGATCGTGTTGCGTTATATTACACGGTTATTAAATATATACGTATACATGTGTAAGATTTAAGACACAAATATTAATCGTATCGTGTTCGTGTTTAACCTTAACGTGCTTTGTATCTAATCGTATCTAACACGTTTAAGACACGAAAACACAAATTGCTAGTCTAATTTTGACAATATTATAAAGCTGATTAATCAACTCAGATTGCTTGTTAAAAATTTAACTGAATGCAGGATCATGAACAAGATTTTGATAAGTCTTCCTGAAAAATTTGAGGTTAAGCTATCCTTATTTGAGGATTCCAAAGACATTGTTCAATTGACAGTTACTGAGCTTATGAATGCCCTCCAAGCTCAAGAACAAATATGCGTCATGCGAAATGATGAACATGTAGAGAGTGTCTAGATGGTTAGGAGTCGAGAAAAAAATGTAGGCAATAGTCAAAGAAAGAATGACCAAGACAAGGAGAATGAAAGAATAAACAATGATGGGAAACAATGGAAAGTTAAGGCTAAGTTTCAACCATGCTCGTATTGTAGAAAACAAAATCATATGGAGAAATTTTACTGGGTTCGTCCTAGTGTGAAATGTCGATATTGCAATCAAATGAGGCACATTGAGAAGGTTTGTCAAAGCAAAGGTATATGCAATGAAAAAAAGACTGTAGTCGTTGAGGAGAAAGAAGACTGTAATGAGGCGTTGTTCAGGGCAAAGATTGTTGAAAAACAAACCTATAAGGAAGCTGTGCGAGCTAACCAAGCTCAACGTCAAAGAGGTGTGTTGAAATTGAGGAGAGTTGCAGACTTTGGCGGCTTGTTGTAAGTAGTTATTTCCTTTCTTGTAAGTTGAGTTTACGAACATGTTCTCATTAGTGGTTTTTAACCATGTACCCATGAACCAGTAGTTATTTGCTATGTGGTCATGTTGATCACTACTCTTTGATACTTTTTTCCTTTCCTAATATATGTATTAAGGAGTAGTTTTTCTTTTTCTTATATTTAAGGCGGTCCGGTACCATTAATGAAGTATGAGCTTTCTCTAAATTTTAACATTGTTCACTTTCTTTAATAACCAGGAAGTCTTGTTTCAATTTTTATGGTGACAAAATATTAGCAGACCATGGTGTTGTAACTTATTAAGTTTATCAAATCTATAATTCAATTCGAAAGTGTCTTCCATCCTTCATCAATCCAAGCAAGCCCCTTAAGCTAATACAAATAATTATCTTATTGGTATTTTAATTCTCTCATAAATAGGCAAATTCTTGTCTTTCATTTCTGATCATACCGAGATTTACCAATTACTCCAAAATACTCTAAAAATATTTAAAAAGGTTGCGAATGAAGGATTTGCAATTTGCTTGCATAAAACATGCTAAAGAAAATACGCTATTACATAATCATTAAGGGTTTTATTAGGTTCAACTTATAATTTATATACCTCTCAACCTCAAGAAATTATAAAATAAATTAATATTATTTTCTAGTTCAAAATATCTCATCTCATTGAATAAATTATATCTAAAAAATCATTAATTAATTATTGATATTAACTTGACATAAGTCAATTCATTTATTTGATCGTAATTTAAAAGAAAATAGCTAACATAATATCTAAAACAATCCTGAATTTATTGAAAATGATTCAAACTCCAACACAAATAATTTGAATTTAAAAATTGTCTAAATTCAAAATAAACCCAAATTCAAGACTGTCTAAAATCGAAGAAAGTTTAAAGGATTCGAATTTTAAGTTCTGAATTTAATTTAAATTGACCTGACCCGAACCCGCTGTTAGAAATAATATAGGATTAAAGGGCTGTGTAAAGAAGGGCTACCAAATGAAGCATATGAGTTGCTTAGGAAAATGGAAGTGGATGGTTGCATGCCAAATAGCTGCCCTTATAATATGATGATCCAAGGATGTCTTCAAAACAATGACATATCGAGGGTAGCACAAATTCTTCATGAAATGGTTAAGAAAGGATTTTCTGCATATATTTCTACAGCAGCCATGCTAGTGGATCTGATGTCTAGTGATTCAACAGGTGAATCTTTTTGTGCACTTTTCAGAAACTGTGAAGACTATCAAAGTACTTATATGAAGTGTCTTCTTCTCAGCCAACATTTGTGCGATAAATCCAAATAAGTTTTGTGATCTGTAAATGATCAAAGCGGTCACTAATTCCTTCCTATTAACTTGAGGAAGAAGGCAGTATTTTACCCCTTGATCAGGCATTATGCAGCCTGCAGGCACTCTTGAATTGAGAAAGAAGGCTGATTTGGCATTTTGCAGCCTGCAGGTTTTCTTGTTTCTTTCTTTCTCTCTCTCTCTCTCTTAATGTTTCTAGATAACCTATGGGCAGAGCATGGTTGAGCTCTTTTATATGGTTGTACCATTCATTCTAGTTCTGATAACCTTTAAAGGTATAATATTCTCCTTAGCAAAACAATTGCAGATGGTCCTTCATCCCTCTCAAATCAGCATGGTCTTCAAAGCATCCATGCACCTGAAACAAAGATACTTCACTTTTTTATGCTTACTGTAGTTTAAAATCTGCTCCTTTTGACTCTAAGTCATAGTTGTATGGTCGTGCTCAATTACAGGTATTGGTTATGAGCATGGAGTCCCTACCATTGTAAAACATAGCCCATTCATAGCTTTGCTTTGTCTCCCTTATCCAATTGCAAATGCATATATACATGTATATATTTCAAATGTTCATTTTATCTTCTCTTGCAGGTCAGTATTTGCTCAAGTTCATGGGACAATGCTACAAAAGGTTTCCAAATTTCAAGTCAATTTATTTCTAGCTGGAGTAAGCTTAGCAGGTTTACAAAACTGGTAAGAAAATTCATTCAAATTGACTATTATTGTTTCACAAGGCTAATTTTTACGTTGGGTAAAAGAATTATATAATCATTCGAAGAAGAAGAGAAAATTGATGTACTTATTCTACTAGTCTATGTTTTCTTATTTTGTTTTCTGTTGTCTTAGATTTTTTTTTTCCTTTAAAATGATAGTGCTATCAATTTGGATAGCACTAAGGCAGAACTCTTTGTTTGCAGGATACCTTGTACTGTATTATTTAATTTCCTACTTGATTATAATAAGCAATTGTAGGAGTTGAAGTTTGAGGATCAAATGAGTAGTGGTAGAAAGCACCATATCAGTTGCATTTTTTTCGCTTCTTGTGCAAGCAGCGGTGTATATGTTTGGTTACTTTCTTTCTTTCTTTTTTTTTTTTTTAATTCTAAAATCCTCTTCTTTCATGCAAATTAGACATACTTGCAATATATGATCTTATCAATCACATCGTATGACTTTTGACGAGCAACATCTCGGAATCTGGAGGGAATGTAATGTCACTGATGTTGCCTTCCTTGGCAATGTGTGCGTCTGAAGCTCTTATTGTGGCTCTTGCTGTAAGTGTGTGTTAGGTCATCTGCAAAGAATGTGACGCAAGCATGAAAGGCATATGGCCAAGCCAGAGCTATTTGCATCTTCTCCTTTCTCTCCTCTAAGCATGTTTGTTTTGGTTCTTCCACTCCTAATCATCTTTCCTGTAAGATATTAAAACAAGGAGCTTTTGAGTTTTTGCATCTGTATAATTCATCAAGTTACTATCGCCTTCTTCAAGTTCAAAAGCCTTTGCAAATCAAACAAACTTAAAGAGTATGGTGGCTTAAAGGTACATTATAAGTGCATCAATAGCTGTTCTTCTTGAGTCTGTTGTACTGTTTTAAATGCTTTTACTGACTCCCTTCGCATGATTTTCATAATTTAGGTTGAATGGTAGTTATGATCATGGTGGAAAAAATGTTCAAAGTCGACATAGCTGTTATGGTTCTGTGAATCAAGTTATGCTTTCTTCATAAATGGTTGACCAGACAAATTAATAGATTGAAATATATTGTAGAAACGAATTTGCCAAGAAATTTTGTTGTATGTTGTAGTGGATATCAAGATGCTTGTGTACCACTAATTAGAAGCAGGAGAGTAAAGACATGTCCATTAGCTGAGGATTCCAATTTCATGACAAAGCTACAAAAAGCTTGTTTGTTGGAAGACCAGTTTACTTCTGTGCTTACCTCTCTTTTTTTCTTTGAATGGAAACTATATATGCATGGTTTCCAAGCAATAAATCCTTCTCTATTCCTTTATATTTTCTTTTATTGTTATTGCCTCAGCCCATTCTTTTAAGCAGTGTTCTGAAAACCATCCAGAACCAAACTTGTTCTGCTGGGATGTGGCAAATCCACCTCTTTTGCTTTGTAGGCTACAAAAGTAATTAAAGTTGTGGTTTAACCTATTTTGTGAGTTTGGTAGAGTGGATTCTACTTTGATACAAAGTGAAACTGTGGATTTTAATTAGTTGAGGATGGTCTAAGGTTTAGTAGAGTTAAGTTTATCTAATGTATGAAATTATGCTGTAAATAAAGTATGATATTCCTTTGGAGATCTCAAGTGTAGTGAAAGCTGCAATCCTAGTCAAAGTGGCTTGAGTTATACCTCCCTTGAATAGGCGTTTGGGATTTTAATATTAGAGACAGCTGGGTGTTTGATTCTACTTTTCATTTGGGGACAGCGGGATTTGAATCCAGCTCTTTGACCGGGGATACTAGGTGATGGTGTGGATTCTACTTTTAAATCAAAAGAAAGACTAAGTGAAACAAGACTGTTTAATTCCCCTTTTGAGTGTGGAAAATACTCCCCTTGTTTTTGTTTTCTGTGGATCTTTTATAAAATTTTAGTTTGTAGGTGCTTCAACCGTGTTTCTGCTTAAAGTTCTTGGTCTCCTTCACGATGGCTCCCTTGTCTCATGAATTGTGTTCCTAAGGTTACTATTGCTATTATTTTAATGCCCGATTAGGGTTAGTTAAATAAACTAAGTTCTCTTGCCACCTTGATCATTTTCGGCCTTTCTTCTCCTTCAAGGGCTAGTGTTGTAAAATCCAGCAACTGTTCCTGCTCAATTCCTTCTATGGCTATTCTGTGATCAACAACTCTGCTGAACTGATTATTTTCTACTCAGTGCTTTGCACTGTTTAGCACTATAGAATCCACATTTATGTAATATGGTGGCCTTTGTCCACGTAAAAACTCAAATAGAATCATTCCAAAGCTATAGACATCTGCCTTCTCAGTCAAGTAGCCTATAAGAGCCTGATCAGGTGCAAAGGTTGACACTCTCTCCCCAACGACACCCTCTGCGTGTGATTGACCTTCATGAATCGAAATAGACAGTGAAAAATCAATCAGCTTAGGAACATTGTCCTGATCTAGTATGGTATTTGAAGATCGAATATCTAGATGGATAACAGGTCTGGAAAGTGCAGGGTGGAGATATGCAACTGCATTGGCTAATCCATTGCAATTTTCAACCTGCATTTCCATGGTAGTTGTTGATGTTGTGGTCCACTAATATCACAAGAAATACAGCTACAGAAGGTTTTTTTGCCTACAAATTCATAAACTATAGTTAGATGTGTAGTCTCTAAGCAGGATCCCAAAAGCTTTAAAACATTCTTGTGGACGCGATCACGATATCTTTGAAACTCATGTCTGTAGCTAGTTTGAATGGATGGTTTATGTCATACATCTTCAGAGAGATCAGCCGGTCCTCTCATAGAGAAAACATTGTTGTTCATCATAGTTGTTTGTATCTCTCCCGGGCTCCTTTGTGGAGAAGCTGCGGATAGGATTACTTCTGCCATTATGAAGGGCAACGGCCAACGAGCTCTAGTAATAATATCCATCCATTCTCCATTAATGAAGTCTGATCCTCTTTGAACTCATCCTTGGCTTGCCTCTGACCTTTCCAAACATGCAGTTCTCATAATTAAGCCATATGTAGTACAGACATGTTCCTATTTCAAGTAGTTTGCATATCACCAAATTAAGCCAAGCAAAAGAAAACAAATGCTAAAGTCAACAACTGTTCTTTGTTAGATGTCCTCCCTAGTTAAATACATACAGAGAGAAAACACCCCGCCATAAGAAAAGGGGGGAAAAAAAATCCATTCAGAGTGGCATAACATTCATCACCCCAACCAAATAGTGTTTTGAATTAGGGGAAATTGTTGGAGAGATGCTTATTGCCTAATTCTTAGGCTCACAACAGATCAAGACAGGTTCATGTTCGTGCCAGTGAAAACAGAGCACTGTTGACTTCCCAAAAGTGGAAATAAACTAGAAGCTGCATAAATATCTGCCTGAGGCTAGGTTAAGAAGGTGATACTAAACATTTGTAAATTTGTCTGAGCTCTCTGGCCACTTCAATCATTGTTGGCCTCTCACCTGTTTCTTCAGAGAAGCATCTAAGGACAAGTCTTGCAAAATCCAACAACTGCTGCTGCTCGATTCCTTCTTCGATTATTCTATGATCAATCACGCCACTGGACTGATTGTTCTCAGCAAGGTGCTCCAGGCTATCCATTCCTATGGTAAATGGTAAGTGTTCTAATTGTTTCTTTCCACTTAAAAGCTGTAGTAGAAGCACGCCAAAGTTAAAAACATCAAGGGTAAGAAGATACTTGGCTTCAAACTCTTCTACATGTAATTGACATTCAGGAATGGATATGGATAGTGCAAAATCAATCAGTTTTGGAACGTTGTTCTGATCTAATATGATGTTTGAGGATCGTATGTCCCGATGAAGGATCACTGGTTTGGAAAATGCAGTGTGGAGATATTCAACTACACCAGCTAAATCGATTGCAATTTTCAACCTGCATCTCCATGGTAGTGGCTGACATTGTGCTCCGTTAGTATCACAGAGAAAATCAGATAAGATTCTTGTGCCTACAAATTCATACACTATAATAGGATATTTGGTCTCTAAGCAACATCCCAAAAGCTTTAAAACATTCTTGTGAGCACTCATTTGTGATCCAATGGCAATATCTTTGAAAATCTTACTCAAAACATCAATGCTAAGGTACTTCTTCACAGAAACTGGCCGATCTTGTAAATGCCCTTCATACAAATTGTAATAGTCAGCACCCCACGTTCGTTCGGGATAGGTTTCTGTTAACATCTGGAGGACTGTTTCAGAGTAATCTGCAATTGAATTAAAGTTGTCATGACTACGCAGAAAGCATCGACCTTCACTGTAGTTATTGGTTGCTATCTTCAGCTCTTCTGCAGAGAAGTTTCGAATAGGGTTAGATCTGCCATTACAGAAGGCAATAAGTTCCTCTAGTAACATTGCCCCATTCTCCATGAAAAATGTCTCATCCTTTGTTTTCTTCTTTACTTTGAAACACACGTTCATCTTGCCTGTCAATTGAAACTATATGAAATTACTACTATTAGCAGTATAGGAAAAGTGCATTAAGAGGATCATATCAGAAAAATAAAGTAGGAAAATAAAAGCAGATTTTCTTTTGATAGCTTGGACCTCATCAATCCTAGTATTTTTATATCATTTGAGTTGCTGAACCTAGACATCGACTTGGTCAAGCAAAATACGTATTGTTCAGTCCATTTTCCTCGTTTCAGATAGTTCTCCATACGAACCATGCATGCCTATTGATCTTTTCTTTCTTCTTTAATAAGCAATTTTTTTCCTTGGATAAGTGCTCAATTTTAAAAGTAGCTTCAAGATCTACTAACTTTAAGAATCCAGTTTAATTTGTACCCCAAAAACGCAAAAAAGCTTACTGTCCAGTTATTTTTCTACAGAGAATCCAATAACAAAACTGGTAAAACTGCAAAACATGCAACAATAATAAAAATATTTTGGAGCATAAAGAAAGTATCTGTGAATGTTAAATCCGAAATCAAGCAGCAAAAAAAGCACCAGCTTCTAGGACTCAGCATAAAGCTCAAAATCTGAATTAGGTAAAGCCTGCAGCTGCAGCAGATGTAGGAGTCTTCCCAGGCATCTGTGGAATTCCCACGTACAGTTTAATTTTTGATCAGAAGTGCAAAGCTTTGATTGCAATGGTCTGAGCCAATGGCGTACGTGGGTGAGACGAAACTTCCATAAGCAAAACACAATAGTTTTATTAAAAAAAGGTAGCTTCCTTAGACTTCTCTCTTCAATAATTGCCGAATTCTTTGAATCAAAACATATGAAAAATGGGGATGATGTCATGTGGAGTTTTAGTTTTGGATTAAAGCTCTTGGTTGAAGAAATTCTATGGCATATTAATAATTCAAATTAACTGTAGTCAGTGTACTAGCCCAAAACCAATATAACGAGCTTTAGATTTATGTTTCTATTGGTCAATGAACAAAGGTAAATATATCTTTGCCCCCATTGGAGGAAAATCCTGCTCTCTTGTTTGGTGACTGTTTTCTGACAAGGTGTCGCTTGTTGAAATAGTTCCTGCATTGAAAACCGTACCGGTTCATGCTATTAACCTTAGCACCATATGTGACCATTTTGTATTAAGACAGCTAGCCTTCTATCAAATTATGATAGCTATGCATCTAATGAATGACTTATGTGATGATTGGTATGTATTCTTGCGCCTAGCTACTGTTCAAAGCTTAATTGTTCAGCTTTGCTATGTATATAAACTATGTCAATGCATATCAGAAATATGTAACCTACAGTTATAACAAAACTATCTTCACTTGCTCTGTTTCATACTTATCCTACATCTACTAAAACACAACATTGCAGGGTTGCAGCTTTAGAGAAAATATAGCAGTTTTAGCCTGCCTCATAAAAGATCATGAAACAGTTCTTGTATAGGTAGAATACAACAATTTCATATCTGATAGAACTTTTCATGGCTTTCAGAAACAAATGGTTGCAGCATATTGATGGATTCATCTGCTTTTTTGTTTAGGACAAAGTAAGTGGATACAACCAAATTTCCACTCAAGATTGGAATGCCCCGAGAGGACAATTTGGATTTCTTGATCTATATTTTGTGGGGTGGGTGAATGCAAATTTGAAATTTGCGGCTTTCAAACGTTTAGCTGGATAAACTAAAGTAGTCAAGGGGTCAATGCTGTATTCTTGGTTAATTAGGGTAAGACTTCTACATCTGCTGCAACTGCAGGTTTACCTGCTTCAGATTTTGAGCTATTTGCAAACTACTGAGTCCTAGAGTCTGGTGCTTTTTTGCTTCATGATAAACTAGAGTATGATTATTTGTTATCTGCAAATGTTCTGCATCATGAACTCTGCTGTATTCTTCATTCGATAGATGATAAATTCAGAAAAAAAATTCCAAAATTTCAATGACATGACAGGCAGCTTGCTTTATCTTCTCTCTTCAATAATTGCCTAATTCTTAATCTCATAACTACTAAAGAGGTAATGACAGATTAATTTTGAGTTTTGAATTTAAGATCTTTTGTATCATCGGATTTCTTGTGTACATTAAACATTAACAATTTAATAACATGAACATTCAGTTTTTATTGACTAAACACTACCCAAGCTAAACATAAGGCTTTAACAGTGTTAAAAATTTCTCCAACAACACATCAATCTAAAGTTCTCGGCTAGTCTATACTTGTTGGAGAACTTGAATCTCTGCAGTTTGTAATGTGGACGATATCCTGCATAAAGCTCCTTTGATTAATCCGCCTAAGCTCCTTTGCCACATCAGTCATTGTTGGCCTATCTCCTGCTGATTCGCAAATGCAGTTCATGACAAGCGCTTTAAAAGCTTCCACTTGCTGCACTTCCTCAAGTAACATCTCTCTGAGAATCATGGGATCCAAAATCTCATCGAAGTCATAGTTTTTAACATAATCTGCTATATATATTCTTTTATTGTTTTCAAGAGGGTCTTTGCAGATTTCTTTTTGTCCAGTCAAAAGCATTAACATAAGAATACCAACACTATAAACATCCTGCTTAGCCATATACTCAGCTGTAGGAAGTCCCATTATTTCTGGCACTTCATCCTTTGCATCCACTTCATCAGCAGATAATGACCTTGAAACAGAGAAATCCGATAGTTTGGCTGTACAGTCTTCACTCAGGAAGATATTCAAGCAGCGGATATCGCAATGGATGATAGGCTTGGGGAACGCAGTGTGGAGGTAAGCAACCACATTGGCAATGTCCATTGCAATTTTTAATCTACATCTCCATGATAATGGCTGAAAATGACAGTTATAATTCTGACTAGAAACTAGATCACCAAGATTTCGGCTCTCTGCAAATTCAAATACTAGAGTAGGAACTTTAGTCTCTAAGCAGCATCCCAACAACTTCAAGACATTCTTATGGACACTCATCACCGATGCAATCACAATCTCATTGAAAACAACTTCGCGTCGTTCAAATTTGCCTTTAAACTTCTTAATGAGCACTGGTTGGTCTCTCAGAAAACCTTTGTAGAACTTGTAAAATCTATTCACATGTAAAACTCGTCGCAGGTCATAGTTGTTTGTTGCTCTCTCGAGCTCCTTGGCAGAGAAGCCACAAATAGGATTACATTTTCCATTACAAAGGGCAATGAGCTCTTGTAATAAAATGCTTCCATTCCTTATGAATGCTTTCTCTTCTTTGGATTTCAGCATAGTTCTAATTCTCGAAAGCAGAGTCATCCTACCTGCCCACAACAAATGTTCATAAAACGAAGTAAATAAAACTTAGAACGAAAGCACATCTACAAGTTTTTAGCTCACACACTAGCAATCGATAGTATTCTGATTTAGAACACAGTCCTTATGCAGAAATACTTTCAACTACTTTAATTATTGGACTTAAAACCCTTGCTGAAATGACAAGGATTCGAAAGTAAACTGCACCGGGAAGATCAACTCCGAGCCATAATATATCTCAAAAACATTCCTTTCCAAATAACAATTTCTGGCACAGAGATGGACAAGAGATCACAACCATTCACTTGCCATGTTAATTGCTGCAAACAATATGAAAGCTATCTACTGATAACTGACTATCTATTAGTTATAAAAGATATTCATTTGGTCTTTTGGATACTCAATTACTTCTTGTTAAACGAGACAAGCGCAAGTTTAGGATCAGGGAACTAATAGATGTTTCTGCCAGTAATACCTATTCAGATTCCAGTTCATATAGGGTTTCTTCAAGTATCAAAATTATTTTGCTTGACTAAGCTTGATTTGGATCCAATTAGCAGACTCCATGGGTTAGGTACCTACCTTACACAACGAGAAATATGATTATGAACTGAAGGATGCATAATCCAATTCAAGGTGCTTGCTACCCTTCCCTAAAATTTTATTACTACCTCAGTCGTAACATGATAACTGCGCAGGTTTTTCTATTCTTAACTACACAAGGCAGAAACAAACACAAGAGGAGTACAATTAGATACAACAAAGCAAATTTAAATCATCAATTCTTAGTTCGTAATCAACAACAAAGCATGAACACAGAAAGAGAAAATATTTAGGAAGAAGTAGAGAGAATGAAAATATATAGTGCTTAAGCCAAAGATTTAACATATGTGAATAAATCTGTGTGTGGGTTTATCAGAAGGAAAGGGAGAGAGTACCTCTAAATGATTGGTCTCAGAGGTGGGGATGTTACAAAGTAATTTAGAGTTTAGTAAAAGCTGTAGCAGTTTAAGCCAATTTTGAGCTCAATCATAAACCACCCTTTTTCTTGTTCACTCCTTTAGGTTTACCTAGAGCTGACCACGCCAACTAACTGGTCCTAGCTACTTAACAAGGTCCACACTCCAAGAGCCACCGTTTTTCAACCAGTTGGTCTCTGTCATTTTTGTTTGTGTGTGCAAATTGCTTTCATCAATTTCTAATACTCCTATCTTCATTTATTCATTCTTTTCAATGGATGGTATATATTTCATTGCATTTGCTTTCCATCATTGTTTCTCCTCCTTTAGGGAGGACTGAGGAGGTTCTTACTTTAATTTCAAAACAACAAAAAAGTTTCATACGTAGATCAACTAATGCCACCCTTTTGACCTTCAATGCTGGCGAAATGTTTGAAGATAATGGCATGACAATATGGCTACTAGAGAACCATTTATGTGTTAGTTTCTTTACCTTGAATGCGAAATTTTAAATTTTTGATGCAATAACAGCAATTGTTATTTATATAAAAATTAAAGATCTATCACAAAAAAATTATAGACCAAGATCCATGTACCTCAGAACTGGATAATTGAATGTGCTTGCATGCCTACTTGACTCAAGTCTAGTGGAAAGCTCTTAGTCTTCATACTGACAATCATTAGCAGTGTCTGCAGGTCTTATCTTAAAAAACAAAGGCATAGTTTTTTTCCATAATTTGACCTACACTAAGTAAATTTTGACTGATCTCAAGGGCAACCATTACATCAATAACATACTCCTACAACAGTGTGAACAACAACAGCGTCTTTTCCTTTTGCATGTAGGTACTCACCATTATCAATTTTAACTTTGTACCTGTATGAGGAGTCCAGATTGATGAATAGTGCAGCATTTGGTGTTATATGGTTGGTACAACCACAATAAATTACCCAAGTCTCACTCTTTTTGTTTGTTGTGCTACTTTTTCCCATGAACAATTGTTCATCTACTGCATCAGCATTGTCTGTGACTTGTGCAGGCTAGCTTTGATGGTTTGTTTTATTCTTAAAAGCCTTTTCAATGTGTCCCAATTAATTGCAGCCTCTGCATCTGATTCCTGGCCTAAAATTTTCTACTTGGTTCGTTTTCTTGCAATGAGGGTATTGAGGGAATTGGCCTTTTCTACCTTGCATTCTGCTGTTATTTTCCCTTCTTCTCTTTGTCTTTTGTATCACCATAGCATTCTTTGCATTGCCTTCAACCATAGCTTTGTCTCTAAATTTTGCATGCAGTGCTGTCTCTATGGTTGAATTAGAAGGTGCATTGAAAACTGTCTCAAGACATATTATTAACCAAAGGTCTATGCTTTGTTAATTTTGTACTATGACGGCTGCTTACTCTCAAGTTTATGACAGCTAAATGGGTGACTAATGTCATGGTTAGCATATAATTAAATATCTACATACTGTACAAAGTTTGCCAAATACGTTTTGCAGTATATCTCTCCTTTTATGAACGAATATCAGAAGTAGCCTATTGTTAAGAAAAAATACTTCACTTACTATGTTCTTCATGCTTGTTCTTTAATATGCTGTGTTGACCCTACCTCTACTCAAAAAACCAACATGATATTAGAGATTTCATGGTCTTGAAGGCCTATTAGCAAACTTGGAAAACCTTCAAAAAAATAAAATAAAAAACACTTCTTTATCAGAACTTGGCTTCAAGTGGTAGCACTTCAACCCTTTTACCACAAGTTTTCAATGGTGAAAATTATGTTGTTTGAACAGTCAAAATGAAGGCCTTCCTTAGAGCATTTGACCTATGGAAAGTAGTTAAGCAAGGAGGTGAGCCTCTTGCACTAAGAGCCAATCCTACCATAGCCCAAATAAGACAGCATAGTGAAGATATGGCTAAAGAATACAAGGCCTTGTCCTACATTCACAATGCTGTGACAAACACAATTTTTACAAAAATTTAGGCTTGTGAAATAGCTAAAGAAGCTTGGGACAAGCTCAAAGAAGAGATAGGTAGCAATCTTTTGGGAAAAAAAAAAGGAAAAAAGAGAAAAGAAACAAAAAGAAGAAGAAAAAAAAAAGCTCAAATAAGAGTTTAATGGTTTTGATAGAACCAAGAAAATGCAAGTTATAAACCTAATGAGACAATTTGAAATGCTGAAGATGCAAGAGGATGAGATAATGAAGGATTATGTGGATAAGCTGATGAAGATTGTCAACCAAGTGACGCTTATAAGAGCTGAGTTGTCAGATACAAGAATTGTGGAAAAGGTGCTTGTAAGCATTTTTAAGAGATTTGAGTAAAAAATTACAGCTCTTGAGGAATCAAAAGACCTTACCATGACGATCTTATAAGAGTTGGTTAATGTACTTCAAGTTTTTGATCAAAGGAGATAGAACAATTAGACTTGAAGAGCACATTGAGACAGCTTTGCCAGCTAGGTTCAAGGACAAAACAGTCCTAGAAAGCAATGGTAAGAAGTCTTATGGTGACAAGAAAGACAAAGATAGAAAACCTATTACAAATCAAGATGTGCAAGGTGAGAAACATAGGTATCCTCCCTGCGCCTATTCTCATGGCATCCGAGGGAATTTTGGAAAAGTTTTCAGAAATTTGGCTACTTGACGGTGCTTGTTCAAGTACATGACACCAAATGCTTCCATATTCTCTTCCCTTGATCAGAGTCAGTTTGAAAGAATTGAAATTGGAAGTGGAGACTACTTGGAGGCTATAGGCAAGGGTATAATTGCTATTTCTATCCCTGCAGGCACTACGTATGTCTCAAATGTAATTCTAGTACCAAGTATTAGCCAAATTTGCTTAGTGTCAATCAAATGATTGACAATGAATATTCTTTATTGTTTAAAGACAGGTATGCACTATTTTTAAGCCCTCAGGCAGTGTTTTGATGACTCTTAATATGAAAAACAAATGTTTTCCTTTGGAATGGCATCAATTAAGTTTGGTTAAATTATGTAATTAGTCTCTGTATCATACAAAAAGTATGGATTTAATCCTTGTACAATATTTTGTATGAATAGGGTCCTTATACTTTGTTAATTTATTAATTTCAGTTTCTAACTCAACACCGTTAAATTTAATCGTTAAATATGTTGATATGATATTTTTGATTAAGTTGACATTGTATTAATAGAGCTGATGTCATATAATGCTGACATGACAAAATGTTTACCTAGTAAAAAATTACTCTCTCCATGTGAGTTCAACAAAATTAAAAGAAAATACCTAACCCTAAATTAAAAATTAAATGAGATTCACAAAAATAATTAAGAACTTAATAAAAATGATTAAGAGAGAAAAAAAAATCTACTACCGAAGAAGGAAGAGAAGAGAATCAATGGGTTATGAATCTGGACTTGAAGGTAGGGAAAATAATAGGTTTTCTTTTGAAGATTTAACTGGTTTTATATGAACAATTTTTCATTGAAAATTCAATCGGTTAAATACAAAGGCCTTTGATGAGAAGCATAAGTTCACATCAATTGCCGCTGCCAGAGTTGCTTTTCTATATCAGAAGATTGGTTTAATTGAGAAAATAAGTGCAGGCACAACCATGGTGAACAACAAAGCAAGGGAAATGGACTAGAAGGGCCAAGTTTGCATTTGCAATTGCTGAGCAGATGGTCAGCAGTGCTAGATCTGCTATTTTGTTAAAAGAAACAAACATATATGAAATTGCAAAAAAATCTTTATATTAACCAGTTGAATTTTCGAAAAACAATTACTGATTCAAAAACCAATTGAATCTTCAAAAAGAAAACCCATTATTTTCCCTACCTTTAATTACATATTCAAAATCAGTTGATTCTCCATCTCTTGATTCTCCCTCTTCGACGGTAGATTTTTTGTCTTTCTCTCTTAATTGTTTTGTTTTTTTGAAAGTTCTTAATGGTTTTTTGTTAATCTCATTTAATTTTTAATTTAGAGTTAGGGTGTTTTTTCAAATTTCTTTGTTAAACTCATGTGGAAAGTTAAACTTTTTTTTACAAGATAAACAGTTTGCCATGTCAGCATTATGTTATGTTAGCTTTGTCAAAATGCCACATCAACATTTAACGATCCAATTTAACTTAACGGTGTTAAAATTAATGATTGAAATTAAAAAAATTAATAAAGTACAAAAACTCAATTCATACAAATTATTGTATAGAGACTAAATATATACTTTTTGCATCGTACAACGATTAATTGCATAATTTAACCTTTAAGGTTAAATGTTTTTGAAAAAGATGAACAATTTGACATTTTTGGCTTGTGACCTAAAAGTTTAGTTCATTACAACTATACTACCCTGAAGCTATTAAATTCTAAAATTTAGTGACAGATATGCCATCCATTCATGTTCATGAAGCTATCTATGAAATTTGTCAAAACAATGAAACCTTCAATGTTGACAAGAGGAAATGCATAATCTTTTGTCATTTTAAAAAGTTACTTCCATCAAACTACTCCAATCTCACAAAGGTAAAGGTCAATTCTCTTAGTGTTCTACATGCGACAACTATAGTTGAAAAGAAAATAAAACTTTAAGATTGTTAGAACACCGAATTGAAAAATATAAAAGTTAGTTTTAAGGCATGTATCAATATCACTATTTTTAAAGTTTTATTTGCCCCCATTTATAGGTAGTGCTTGATACTTTATAATGCAATGTGATTTCAAATAATGTAATTGCAAATAATGTAATTGTAAGTAATGTGATTATAGGAAAAATAACATTGTAGCATTTTGTATATAAGTAAAATTATGATTAAAATGTAAGATAACATTGCAACATTTGGTTTACAAATACTTTGCTGCAAATGTAATGTCAATTTTTAAAATTATTTATATTTATTAAAATGCAAGTTTAATCTATTTGTATTTTTTATTGTTAATTTTGATATAATATTATCTCTTAAATATATTTTTAATGTTATATGTTTTATTTTTTTATTATAATCTTATATATTTTATTTTCATTTTTAATATAATTTTCTATATCATATATTTTATTGTAATTTATTTTTCCTTTAAAAGACAATATAAATTTTATTGACAATCATCATGACTACTGAGAATAATTAAAAAACATTTTCGAAATCTATATAAAAAAATAAATTATGATATTATAAAATATTTTTAACAAAATAACAAAATTGAAAGGTAAAGATGTCTTTAAAAACATTATAAAGAGCAATACAATCTAATTGCATTGGTTTTAACTTATAATTACATTACATCTATTGATTATAATGTAATTACATTATAATCTTACATTATAGTAGTTTGTTGCAAAACAAATACTGTTGTAATAGACATTAGCGTTTATGTATGCTGCAGCTTATTGTTGTTGCTACTCACAAGCAACCAGCAGAAAGTATGGCATGGAATTCATTGACTTTCAGATTTTTCTCCTTAATGTCTCAGTTTTGAAACTAACTGCATGGTTCATGAATGTTTTCTATTGGAATAAAGTGATTGACAATTATTCTAGCGATAAGCTAGACCTGATTTGGATGTGTCAAGTTATTTGAGGCTAGCAGCTAGACTTGTCA